>NW_027212290.1:25000-37087 GCF_036971445.1 Narcine bancroftii | reverse complement strand
AGCGCTGCAGGACAGAGAGATCCAGGGCAGAATTCCATATTTCCGGAAAGTGGTGCACAAGGTGTCGAGAAAGGCGCGGGTCATGTCTGCCTCATTGGCTTGTATGTGATGTTGGTGAGATCGCTGTTGTGTATAGTGGCAGTTCTGGTAAGTTTTTAACACAGAGAGTTGTGGGTGCCTCGAATGCATTGTTAGCGAAGGTGGTGAAGGCTGGTACAAAAGGGGCATTGATATGACTCAGTCACGCGCATGGGAAGAAAGAAAAATGGAGGGTTATGAGGAAGGGAGGGAGTCATTGTTTTTGGTAGGAATATGTAAGTCGGTACATTATCATGGGTCGAAGGGTCTGTAGTGGTGCTGTAATATCCTAGTTCTTTAGACAGCTTGGTTGGCATGGACGAGTGGAGCTGAAGGTCCCATTTCCATACTGTACATCACTGTGTGACTCCAGTAGTGACTGTAAAATAAACTGGAAAGCGACACATTACGTCCTAAGAATCCCTGAACCTTTTCACACACATTACAACAACTTAGGACTGGACACAGTATTTTCGGACTCAGGGAAATGTAAACCATGCATTCGGTGCATGTTAACGTGCTCGTCCGTCGCTCGTTTCAGGTCTGAGGCTCGTGGCAGGGTTCGACAATTGCTCCGGAAGAGTCGAAGTTTTCCTCGACGGGTCGTGGGGAACGGTGTGTGACGATTCCTGGGATAGTCTCGATGCCGCAGTCGTGTGTAGGCAATTGAACTGTGGAGATCCAGTCTCGGCTTCCGGCCACATTCTATTCCCCAACGTGAACGGGACCATTTGGATGGACGAGGTTAAATGCAAAGGGAGTGAATTCTTCCTGTGGGATTGCCAATTTTTAGCAATGGGTCATCACGACTGTGGTCACAAAGAAGACGTCGGGGTGATATGTTCTGGTCTGTGATCTTTCCATTTTGATCCCACTTCTCCCGATATTTCTGTATTTTAATCATAAAACAACCTCGCACTCGCCAAGTGTTCCCTATTGGCCCCCGAGAATCCGCAACGAGTATCTCACTCTACATCGTTTTCCCGTCATTCTTTCATCCCAGTGTTTTGAGGAAATAATTGATTGCCTTTCTAATTTTCTGTTCTGATTCAACTAGGCAAAAATGGTTCTGCACAGACTAGAAGGGCCGAAGGGTCCTGCCTCTGTGCTGTAGTGATCTATGCAATCAGTTGTGTCGTTCTCATTCGTTTGAAAGTTGGGAAATGAGCAAGGCCATTGGATGAATATTTAAGATGTGTTGATTCAAAGGATGTCTGTGAGGATAATGGAATAGAATTGACATTAAAATAATTGGAAAAATTAACCTCGAAGGGCCCACTAGTGAACGAAAGTTTTACCTTGTGTTGTTCTCGAACATTTCGGTTTGGTTCAAAGGCCGCAACGCGCCAAATTAACCACATTATCTGTCTTTCAGGTAACCAGCCGCACGAACACCCTTTTAATTACTTACGAGCTTTTGTATACGTTACTCCTTGCATTCTTGCTGTTCTTTTGATTGTCGTGTCATTTTACTTGGTCAAAGTTATGATGCGAAGAACCCAGAAAGGTGAGTGATTGAATGTAACAGATATCACAAATATCTATTCCACCCGCTCTTGGAATCATGAAATCATTCCACTTAGAATCGGTCTCTTCTGCAATAATAAGTCGATGGCAATATGCACGCATCCAATAAACCGATATTTATCCCATTTAATTATCCCAAATATCCCTTTTAAAATTATTTTTATATTTTCAAATTAACATGAAAACATGAGATTCATCAATTACATAAAAGAAACAATCTTAATGTTGATTTTGAGTAAGTTTACAAAAAAAGAAAAAAACCCTAACCCCCCTCCCTCCCATCCACTCAGGGGGAAAAAAAGGAGAGAAATAGTTAATCGAATTGAAAAGAGAAAAGAAAAAATATACCAAAAAAGAAGAAGGTTCATTTCGCTCACCAATCAAATTATCCTGACACCCGGAATCCCAGGTGGTTCCCAGATGCAGAGGTGGAGGTTGAGGGTGGCCATGGCTAAGAAGCTACACCCACGTGTGGATGATATGGACTCAACTATTTAGTAAAACATCTTAGTTCCGCTTTCCAATGAGTCATATCCAGATGGGAATCAGATTTCCAGGTCACCGCTATACACTTCCTGGCCACCGTCAATGTGATCTTTACAAATCCCAATTGGTGTTTATTTAGACAGCCTGGTTTTAGGTCTTTATTTCCCAATATAAACAATTCCGGGATCTCTATAAATCGAATCGAATCTTAGTGATTTGTTCTAGAAGATTTCCCAAATCTTCCCAGAAAGGCCTCACCTTGGAACATGACCAGATTGAATGTAAAATCTTTCCTGCTTCCTCTCTGCATCTAAAACACTGATCTGATATTTCTGTTTATATTTGTGTTTTATTTCTGGTTTTAATTTGTAATGCAAGACAAAGATAGGAGACAGATTTGCTGGTCCGACTTATGTTGGGACAACATCACTAATACTATTAACGTAAGGTAGAGCTTGGTGCAAAACAATTTCCCCCCAAATATCTCTCGACTCCCTCGCAGTTCTCACGCTGACCTATGTGCTTGGGCAATACAGGGAAGGGAAGAGAGCAGAGCATTGGGGAAACACATGTGGTCACATCACACTTAACTGACAATTAATGAAAAGAACAAAAACGAGATGTACAGCGAGAGGGGACATATTTTGTTCAAAATTGAGGATCAAAAAAAATTTGAACACATCATACAGACGGACATTGTGGTCCTGTTTTCTGTTTAAACAGAAAAACCAACGCACACATTCATAGATATTCACATCTACTCTCAGACACACCCCTGGACCCCACCCCACATCTTGGCCCCTTTCCTGACAGTATCATCGGTATTTTACCAATTCACTCCATAAGCATCCGTAATTCAGAGAAATAACATTTATTTCTCCATCTATGGACACGTTTTCCGGTGAACCCTTTTCACGTGCATTTAATTTTCGAGAGAGAACATAATTATTGACTTTTCATTTGTTTGATCTGTTATATTGTTGGTATTTTAGATCATGAAAAATGGCAGCGTCCTGTCACTGGATTTCCTCAGCCGATGTATGAGGAGATAAGTATTCGGGGATTTGGAGGACAACAGGGTAACTATATTTAAACTTGGTAGAAGCGGTTTCTTTAAAATTGCAGGTCACCCCGTTTAATGAGATCTGTGTTTTGTCAGTAGAAGGACATTCGTCCAGTTGTGTCAACGAAGATGAATATTGCATGGTGAGCGATTTATACGAAGATGAAAATAATGACGGTAAATTGGATTGAAATGATATCCCACGCTACTCCCAGCAGGGAGAGAAATAAATCAATATTTGCCTCAGACTTATTAACTTTACAAACACAGGTCACTTCTCAGATTAAAAGAAACAAAAAGCAGGTGCTGGAAACACGATGCGCTGCAAACACTCGGTCCGTCAGGGAGGTTCAAGACACAGAGAAACACTTATTCATTCAGGTCGAAGACCTTTCTGTCCTGAAATAAAAGGGCTCTCCTGCTCACTCGAGCCATTAGCATGGACGTTCTGTTCCTCCATATTTTATCTCTTGTGGCCCAAAACATTTTCACTCTCGCCAAGGCACAAACCAGAAGCGCGACGGATATATTCCAGTGCTCAAAAATGCTGGAGGAACTCACCAGATCACGCAGCACCCATGGGAAGGGTGGCCCAAAAAAGATGGCCAATGTTTCGGGTCTGGGCCCTTGCTCAGGAATTCCCTTGGGCAATATATTCTGATCCATCAGCAAGAAGACAATAAACATTGAAAGGGACAGGGACCGAACGCAAACAAGCGGGAGGAGTTGAGTGGGCACGGACGTTGGGTGGAAGGACTCGTTTCCCCCTGACGCCGTGACTATCAAGGAATTAGGCTTGACTGAGTGAGAATCGACCCAAACGCACGACTCAGAGACAGTTCAGTTAGGCGATTATCAGAATTTTAACTAGGAATCATAGATTCAGTAAAAAGGGGATCAATTGGAGAAGGCAAACAAATTAGCAGGGCAAGACAGAGGGCAGGGTCAAAAAGCAGTCCAAATATTTAAAAAAAAACACTTGGGAATAGGCTGTCGCGAGGGAAAAGGCGCTGCGACACTTACACCAAAGGGCTAAAACGAACTGGCAAAGAGGGAAGAGAGCACACAGCTTATAACAAGACACCGGTGGGTCATCAGACACAAGAGGGAAACTTGACAGGACGTGGGAAGCTGGAGACGAGACGAGGCAGTGACTCGATGCTGAGATCCTGAATGCAATGATATGAAGTCAGTACCAACTTAAAGGATGAGAGTGAAACCAAGGCAGTGACTCCACGATTAGAAGTTGCAAAAATCAATCAACATTACATAAAATATTTCACCATTAAAGGAAATGCAGCAAGTATTCAAACTAAAAACAAAGCTGGAGAAACTAGCAGGTCAAACAGTGTACTTAAGATAATGATATATAACCTATGTTTCGGACTTGAGCTCTTCATTAAGGTTTAAGCAAAATGTAGACAGGCGTCCGAACAAAATGGAGGGGGGAGGGGTAGAGGAGGAGCACCGTCCGAATATTTGAGAGACTGCGAGAACAGGCGGTAATAGGTGAATAAGGGAGAAAGGACGCGGCAGCAAACGGGGGGGAGGGGGGCTGGGTAGGGGTTGGCTCTGTGAATGGAGAGGGAAGGGGGGAGCTGGGGGAAAGGAGACGGGGAAGGAGAAGGGAGGGAGAATGGGGAGACGGCTAGCAGACACCAGAAAAGTCGATGTTAAAGACTTGGAGAGTACTCAAACTGCTAAGGCGTTCAGCGGGTCAAGCAAGATCCGTAAAGTAATAAAAAAACAAAGAGGACTTTGTAGATGCGGAAACTATATCTTTTTTTGATGAGAAAATGTTTGGTAGACGAGGCTGCATCCATGGGGAGAGACAGAGCTCCTGATTCGGGTAGAGGAACCTTTTCCCGTGCCACTTCTCTTCTGTTCGTCCACTGAGCAGATGGGCTGATCTGGAGTTTATCTCCGTGCTTATCTCCGTTTTAACGACCAGAGAGACTCTCTCCCCGACCATCGCAGCAGCTTCACGAGTTTACTTTTTAGAATTAAAATTAATAATATTTACAACCCGGTGGAAGCCGATTCCGGCCAATGAAGCTCACACCGTCCAATTCCAAGCACATAATCTGCCAAGCCCGGACTTTCCTGAAGAGTGGGAGGTAACGGGAGAACCCTCGCTGGTCAAGGAGACTCCCGACAGGGATTCGAACCCGCGTCGCTGGTGCTGGAGCACCGTCGCGCTAACCTGGCCACCTTCCCAGTCTGGCGAAGTCGGTTTCTCTTCCCGCCGAGTTTTACCAGCAGTTTCTTTTATTTCCGAATCAAAATTTACCTTTCAGGCCACGAACCCCTTGTTTGCCCTTTGGATGAAAGGTTGTCATTTTAAAATGCTCCGTTGTTTTCTCTTTCTCAAATATTCGGCAGAGTATTTCAAACATTTCCTGTTCCTACGAAGTTTGGAAAGAATCGAAGTGGTGAGACTGGGGCAGCTCGGTTCGTGCCGTGGTTAATAACGCAATGCTATGGCAGAGCCCGCGACCCGGGCTCCAATCCGCCACTATCTGGAAGGAGTTTGTTCGTTCTCCCCGTGGATTTCCTCCGGCTGCTCCGGCTTTCTTCCACCCTCCAAAACGTATGGGAGTTGTAGGTTAATTGGGGTATTTGGCCAGCATGGGCTTGTGGTCCGGAGGGATATGAATTACCTGACACTTTAATTCGTACCATTTATTGAAACAACATGAATTCTTCTGTCTTGTGTGGTTCATCATTCAGGTATCGTTTCTCTCGTGGTTTGATGATGCTGGATTATTTTGAATGAGGTTATGAGAATTCGGATTATTTTCTACAGTTCTAAATATTCATTTGTTTCGGATGACATCGGACTGCAAGTGGAAGCTGTTAAGCGTATGGTTCAGTGAAATTGGAAATACAGACAACGTATTCAGTCTATAAAAAATCCTGACATCTGGTTCAAAATCTAAAATGGGGTTGTTTCTTTGTAAATGTCTCGATTAAAAAAAAATCTTTCATCTAAATGATTTGCTTTGGGTTGGTTGTTCATTCCTAAATTGGTGGTATTTTACTCTTGGACCTTGGAGGATTAGTGTTTCCATAGATGTTCCTTGTCCTCATCTGTGTTTTTTTAGAAAAGGGAAAAGCGGATGGTGCACTTTCCCCTTATTTCGTTCGACCCAAAGGATTCCCAGCACAGTTATTACTCCAGACAACCATGATTTCGCACTTACCGGATGAAGGGGATTCTCGCTCCAAATCTGTTGTTGCGTCTTGCAGTTTTATTTCCTTCCCCCTTTGTCACAGGAATATGAAGATTTAGCCTGGGTTTGATCATCAGATTTTAAATCTGAACTAGCCTTGACAAATCTATTTGTTAAGCAAAAGAATGGTACTTCAGGGGAAATGTATTCCTGAGGTTGACCCCCGCATCTTATGCTTTACTGTTTGCAAGCCATCACACAATTCATGCTGTAGCTGTAACTCAAGGAAAATTAAATGAAGTTAAAAATCTGTGGGACTCTTCCCTTCTCCCTACTCATGGATACTTTCACTCATCACACACTTCAGCTCATTGACAAGTTCAGCCAAGTTTTTGTCGATGTTATTGTCCCCAATAAAATGATGATGACTAGACTGGAAATCAATAAATCCCAAGGACCACTTAATCTACATCACAGACGTTTGAAATTGGTGGGAAAAGAGTTGGTCATGATAATAATTTTGGAAACATCAATAAATGATGAAGCTGTCCTGATCCAAATTATTGGAAAACATGCAGCGTCTTCAGGGCATCATCAACTTATTCACAAGCAAGGAAAACGCTACAATTTGCAATGAAGTATTTAGTAACGGAGAGATGAGCAAGAGAACAGAGGAATCTCAACATGGATGAATGAACAGGAATGAATTTGACCAATGTTTTGGAGTTCCTTGTCCACATCCCTTCCGTAATTGTCAAATCAACTTTATTGTCATCTGATTGTACAAGTACAACCTGATGAAAAATGATCTTTGGTCCTCAGAACAAAACAAGCACACATACAACCAGAGATAACACACATACAGACAAGAAATACATATACAGGACAATTAATGAGGAAGAACAAGCTTTTTCATGGTATTTATTGTTTTCAAAAGCATGTGTTAAATGGCTGAGAAAGATACAACTGATTCTGAGTTATTGATAGAGATTGGATAGGCTGGATCATTATTCCATGCAGGATAGGAGGCTGAGGGGAGGTTCATAAAATCACAAGGACCAGAGATAAAATGAATGTTCGTTCACAGTCTTTTTCCTGAAATAGATGATTCTAAAACTAGAGGACAAAGTTTCAAGTAGAGAGGAGAAATATTTAGCAAGGGATTGAGGGGAAATTTGTACACTTAGACTGTGGTCCATATCTGGTTTGAGCTGCCAGAAGAACCTGCAGAAGTGAGTACAATTTTGACATTCAAAGACATTTGGACAGCTTTGTGGAGAGGAAGAAATGAGAAGGATTATGGATCAAATGCAAGTAAATGGGGCGGGCCCAGAGCATGGAGAAGTTGGGCTGAAGGGCCTGTTCCCATGCTGTCTGACTCTTTGACTCTATAGGAGGTTGGACAATAACATAGAGCATACTGAATCTACAAATAAACACGACTTTGGAAATGTTCAGCAGTGGTAATAAATGAGTCTCTCTGATGTTGGTGATCAATGTTGAGACATGGACCACGTTCAACAGTTCCTGGAACCCAGCTGTTCATAATCCATCCCTCGCTGCAGGACCAAACAAATATTTCCAAATTTACAGAAGATACAAAACTTGGCAAGATTTTGCATAGGAAACAGGATATGAACAGGATTATATTAAGTTACAGCAGTTAAATAAGTGAAGGCGAACATGGCAGTTGGAGGGAAATGTGAGGTTGCCCTCTTCAGTGGAAAACAGCGACGTTGGAGATACTGTTAATGGCGATAGATTTGGAAATGTTAATATGGACAAAACAATGACTAAAGAAAGTGTAGACAATGACATTTTGGAAAGAGTTGCAATGGCTGTCCAGGTTACTATATCACACGTCATATTGAGATGCAGATGATTTAAACTCTTGCAGTGTGCAATGAGAATGGTTAATTGAGGTCTCAGTAGTTAATGAGACCAAATGACATGTCAGCTGTGGAATGATTGCCAAGGTACAGTGCCACTAATGTGTGAATGGTAAAATGTCAGGGGAGGGGGTAGTGTCAATAATATAAGAGGGAATAAAAGTGGGAATGGCTTAAGTGGGTGTTGATGGTGGTCACGGTGTGTTGTCAAATTAACCCTCGGAATGGTGCAACGGTGGACCCAATAGGATCCTGTAGCACACCACCGAGTAATACTCCTCCACCACCAACCTCTGTTTCATACTGTCTAGCTAATTCTATATCTAGTTGGCCACTTCATGCTGGATCCCATGTATTCAAACCTTCTGGACCATCCTATAATGTAGAACTTTGTCAAAGATCTTGCTAAAGTTCATGCCAACAATATCTACCACCTTCATAAATTTTGATCAACTCATCAAAAACTCAATCAAATTTGTTGGACACAATATCTCCCACATAAGGCCAAGCAGAACCTGGCCCAAAAACAATCACCACCAGTAACTTACCCGTGACTGACATTCAGCCCACCAGCCTGCTAATCTCTGGTTTCTCTTTACAGCTGATTTTAAGTAAACATTATTAGACAGCCTGTGCTACTTATGGTGCAAATATCTCTGCCAAGGCTCCTGCAAAATATTCATTAGCTTCTCATAATGTTCTGGGATCAGTCCCAGGATTTATTTACCTTGTGGCATTTTAAGGCCTCCTGTAATGTTAACTCTCTGCAAGTCATTGCCATTTGTTTCCAGGTTTCCTAGTCTCTACATCTTTCTCCATGGTAAAAACAGATGTGATGTACTCATTAAGGACCTTGCCTATCTCCTGAGCACATTGACAAACTGACTGATCTACAAGGGATCCTATTCTCTCCTTAGTTACTCTTTTGCCCTTAATATATATTCTCTTAGGATTCCCCTTAACATCTACCACAGTGGTTCTCAACCTTTTTCTTTCCACTCACATCCCACTTAAGTCATCCCTATGCCATTGGTGCTCTGTGATTAGTAAGGGATTGCTTAAGGTGGATGTGAGTGGGAAGGGAAGGTTGAGAATCACTGCTCTAGACCCAAATGTTACCAAAATATTTTGCTTGAGAAAAATTGTCATTGATCCATTTCTTTTGGTGTTATGAGACCATGCACATACCGAGTCAACGAGGGACAATTAAAACAGTGGTTTTCAAACTTTTTCTTTCCACCGAAATTCCGCCTTAAGCAATCCCTTACTAAACACAGAGCACCGATGACATAGGGATTACTTAAAGTGGGATGTGAGTGGAAAGAAAAAGGTTGAGAACCACTGATCTACCAGAACCATCTTATACCCTCTTTTTCTTCTCCTGATCTCCTTCTTCAGTGAAGTCCTACATCTTCTATTCTCCTCAAAAGATCTGCTTGATTTTGCCTGGGCACAATTGACACATGCCTAGATCACTGTGACCACTTCTGGTGAAGGAGTAGTTGTAACAAGGGGGGTGGCTTGCACTTGAATTACATAATTGAGTTGGGAAAGCTTGCTGGTGTTCCTGAGGAAGATTTGAACTGTTGTCAGAGGAAAGGAGGATCAGAGTAAGTTTTCCAAAAAGGGAGGTGCAGAAGAAAAATGTGGGAAGTCCCATAAATAGAGCAGGATGTTACATTCTCTAGCCATCTGAGGCAAAGAATTCCTCTGTACAATACCTCTGGCTGAATAAATTCCTCCTCGTTTCTGTTCCAAAGGGATGCCATTTTATTCTGAGGCTGTGCCCTCTGTTCCCAGACTTTTCCCATGCAAGACATTTCTCCATCCATTCTATCCAGCCCTTTCAATGTTCAGATGTTTCAAAGAGATTGCCCCTCATCCTTCTATACTCCAGTGGGCACAGGCTCAGAGCCATCAAATGCTCTTCATACATTTTAATTTAGCACTCAATAAATTCTCTAAATTCCTGTCTTTTAAGTAGCATGGAGTTTAATCTCCATCTATATGTTCTTGGTGGGATGTCCTCCAGTTCTATTGCCAATAACAGGGGTGAATGATCAGATAACAATCTAGCTTTATATTCCATTTTCCTAACTTTCCCTTGGATATGGGCTGACAACAGGAACAGGTCAATCCTTGAGTATGTTTTATGTCTACTCGAATAATATGAATATTTCTTCTCCTTTGGGTGTTGTCTCCTCCATATATCCAAAAGTTGCATTTCCTGCATTGATTTAACCATAAATCTGGCTACTTTGTTCTTTCTGCTAGTCTTTTGTCCAGTTTTATCCATCTTTGAATCCAAATTAAGGTTAAAGTCCCCTCCTATCAATATATTCCCCTGCATATCTACAATCTTCAAAAAAGATATCTTTCATAAACTTTTGATCCTCTTCATTAGGTGCATATATATTGACCACATTCCAGAATTTTGAATATATCTGACACTTTATCATTACATACCTCCCTGCTGAATCTATTATTTCCTCCTCTATTTTGATTGGTACATTTTTATTGATTAATATAGCTACACCTCTGGCTTTTGAGTTATATGACGCTGCCGTTACGTGCCCTACCCAGTCTCTCCTTAATTTCTTGTGTTCCACTTCAGTTAGATACATTTCCTCCATGAATGCTATATCTTTTTTTTCTTTTTTCAGTAAATTTAATAGCCTCTTCCTTTTGATTTGGTTATGTATTCCATTAATATTTATAGTCATTGTGATAGTACAGATCTATCACCAATGTATATAGTGTATATAGTTACAGTATCTAGACTGTGCTTACAGCGATTGGCTGAGAGCTAAGCCATGCCTACTGTCTGGGCCTTAAAGGGTTGTGTCCCTAGCCAGGTCGGATAATTCTGGACTGGTCGGCCACCTGTGAAGAGCTCCTGTCTTTTGCTAATAAAAGCCTTGGTTTGGATCAAGTCTTTGATTCTTTCGATGAGCTCTACAGTCATATAGTTCAACATGGCCATCTCCTACTCTGTTTACATCTCATTTCCACTTCCTCACCACCACCTTTCCCCTTTTCCCCATTTTCATTTCTCAGTTTTCTTTTTTTGAACGCATTGTATGACAACACTTCTAAAACATACACTACTTCAAACATTCCCACATCTAAAATTCCCTTAACCTCGTGTCCCTCCCTTCTCTGAGTCGCCCCTTGTTCCTTGCCAGGCAACCACAACTCCCCTCTCCATTCAGACTGTGAATCTGTTCGCAAGTGTCAACTGATTTTGCAGTGACTGTTATTCTCTCCCACCCAACCCCCTCCAGAAAAGACTTTTATCTTCACATTACAACAAAGCTCCCCTCTTTTCTTCTCTTTTTATTTTAATTCCCCCCCCTTCTCCCTTACTTCCCTTTTCTTCCCTCCTTTAGTTTTTACTTATACATAATTTTTACATCTTTATATGTAGTTTGTCGTCATTCTTCGTTCTTGTTACATCTCTTCATCTCTCTTTCTGTCTTGCAGGCGTTCTGCAAATTCTTGTGCTTTCTCTGGATCTGAGAACAGACTGTTTTGCTCCCCCGGGATAACTATTTTAAGCACCGCTGGATATCTTAACATAAATTTATACCCTTTTTTCCATAGGATCGATTTTCCTGCGTTAAACTCCTTCCTCTTCTTTAGGAGTTCAAAACTTATGCCTGGGTACTTTGTACTCCAGTGGTTTTTTGTCTTCTCTAATTTTATTCATTGCCTTCTCCAATATATTTTCTCTTATCGTGTATCTCAGAAATTTTACTAAAACGGAACTTGGTTTATGTTGTGACTGTGGTTTTGGGACTAATGTTCTGTGCGCCCTTTCTATTTCCATTCCTTCCTGCATTTTCTGGCATTCCCAGGACACTTGGGATCT
>NW_027212290.1:0-17500 GCF_036971445.1 Narcine bancroftii | reverse complement strand
TCCCTCAGCAATAGAGAGATATCAATACGTCGGTAGGGTGCAGAGGGGATTCATCAGCATGTTACTGGGAATGAGGTGTAGGGAGAGATTGGGTCATTATTTTCTTGAGTGAAGGAGACTGAGGGATGATCTTTATATAATTATGACCTGGATGGATAAAGTGAATGCTTAGTCTTTTCCCAAAGGTAGATATTTCTAGAACTAAGGGGCATAAGTTTAAGGTGAGGAGGGGAGGGGGCAAAAGATTGAACAGAAACCAGAGGGTTAACCTTTTTTGACACAGAGGGTGGTGAGTGCATGGAACGGGCCCTTGAAGGAGGTGGTTGAGGCAGGTACTATTAAGAAACATTTGGATGGATACACGGATAGGATAGGATGGGCTAAATACAGGCAAGTGAGACTAGTGTGGGTGGGACATTTTGGTTGGCACAGGCAAGATGGGCTGAAGAGGCCTGTTTCCACACTGTGTGACTCCATAAACAATAGTGCAGGGTGTAGAGTACAGCAGGTCAAGTCGTGCATAGAGGGAATGCAAAGTTGAGGTTACAATCAGATTAGCCCTGTTCTTATTGGATTGGGGTTTGAGGGGGCCTACTCATGCTCTTGAATATTATGTTCGCGTTGTTTTATAATGCAATGTCCCAAGGTTGTGAAAGATGCAATTCCACTGCAAGTTCTTTCCTACAGTATAAATCAGACATGGCAAAATATATCAAGTAAAAACAGGAGGAACTGAACAGGACTTGCAGCGTCTCTAAGAGGTTAAGATATATGACCAATGTTTCGAGCCTGACCCTTCCTTCATGGTTTGAAATAGATCAAGCACAACTGTGTTTCCAATTTGCAGTCTTGTTTTCCACAGCTGGAAAGGGGCACTGAAGAAAAAAGCATCCCCAAGCTTACTTCAGTCTTCACTGATAGGCTGGGGAAATTGCTCCCCGCCCCTTCAGATAATTTCTGTAACTGATTGGTTGGTTGAAGTTTGAGGACTGAACTCAGAGTTTATGATCAGTGTGATTTGACTTTTGTTGAACACAGCACAGAGAGATATTTATTCCAACAGGCAGCCGAAGAAAGAGCTTTATCGTGGGAACTCACACTGCCTGCATTTTGGAACTTGTTATTTTGTTTCTGTGGGATACATTGAGAGGAAGCAAGATCCAAACAATTTTACCAGGTCTGAGCTGCTCAGGAAAGTGGAGGCCAGATGAGTTCAATGTGTCTGCATGTCCTGGGGTTTATCTTCAGTTCCCTTGGCTGGATCAGCATTCTGATTGCCACCGGCACCAAAGAATGGGTTCAGACCTGCTCGATACGAGGCACGAGTTGCCAACACTTTCTCGAATTTAAGCTGCGGGGCTTGTGGACTGAGTGTTACCGATCAGCGGAAGCCTACCACTGCAAGACTATATCTGACATCCTCAGAATGCCAGGTAACTCCAATATTTCAGTCCCACTTCACCCTCTCTCTCCAACTTCTTTCTATAATTTCCTTTTACTATTGAATACGCATTCCCTCTTTTTACAACAATCCAATCCGACTAATGTTCCCTCTTCCCAGTCACATTTTTTTTTCATCAGTTGCTCACTTTTCCCCCTTTATTCCTTTTAATTCGATGTCTAATTAAATGTTTTGGCACCAACATCTGGCTGTTTCATCAAGAGAGTTTGAACACAATGCAGAAATGAAAATCTGGTTCCACAGAATGATTTGACTTCTGGTTCCGAGTGAGTGTAGCCAACAGTGCTTCCCAAAGAGAAAAGGTTAACCCCTTGTGGTACAGAATGACACATTTGTCAGATTTTCTGTCCAGCCTGGTTTGTCTCGTTGTTGCCAATGTGTTGCTCTCTCATTTCTGAAGCTGAAGAACGTGGGTTCAAGTTCTTCATGCCTGCTGACTCTCCCACAATCTCCTGATACACGGCTGAGACATCATCAGTGGAGCTGCTTTTAACTTGTGATTAGTAAAACCACCGAAACACTGGAGGAACTCAGCCGGTCCTGCAGCGTGCACAGGAGGTCAAGGTTTTGGGCCTGAGCCCTTCCTCTTTACCTCCTATGGACACCACGAGACTGGCTGAGCTCCTCTAGCATCCCTGTGTTTTTACTACAAACACAGCATCTGCAGACTTTTATGCTTCACCCTCTTTAACTTGAGACCCTGTCTCTCCTCCTGTCAGGGTAAGAATTTCCATGAAATCAAGCAAGTCAATGTTCCCCATGACCTGGTCAATCTGATCCCCTAACCAATACTTTAAGTAGACCATTTGTCCTTCACTACAGAACAGCTTCTGGATGGTACTGGACACAAACTGCCCTCCATACATAAAGCCCTTTCATTGGTTCTGAAATGTTGTTTGCCCATCTTGAGCTTGAGTTTCTGCTTCTACCCAACTTCTTTCTTATAAGCTATTGAGTCAGGATTCCTGCTCTGTTTAGCTTTGCAGATAGAAATGGAACTTCTGGCTTCCACATTCTCTCTGTTTCTGGGAGCTGACATATATCAATGGACTTTTACCAATGGTTCCATTTCATCCTTTGCTGGTTCTTCACTCATGTACAACGAGTGAAAGATGAGATTTGAGAACCAATCACACAGGCACAGAAGGCAATGGCCAAGGCTGGAAGACAGGGCATTAATACAAAGGGGTCCCTCCATGGATTGTCATGGGGGATTAAGGCCAAATGGCCAGATCCTATTCTGCTTCTCTCTGTGACCCCATAGGTGTGTCAATCCATGTCTTTGAGACCACTCTTTGGGATTTGCTCGCACTGATTGTGTGACCAAATCACTCATTAGAGATCAGATTCCTTTCTTTCCTTTAGACAGAGTAATCTATTCATTCAAAGGTGCCAGTATTTCTTGAACTGACTATATATTCATCAGTTCACACCACCTCTTTTGTCCTCCCTCTCTCATTCTTTCTCCCTCTCTTTCTTTCTCTCTCACACGCATTCCCTATCTCTGTCTCACTATCTCTCTCCCTCGCTGTGTCTCCACTTCCCTCTACCTCTCTCCCCCCTCTCTCTCTCTCACTATTTTTCTCTCTATGCCTCTCTCCCTCTCCCTCCCCTTCATCTCTCTCCCACTGTCTCTCCTTCCCTCTCACCCTCTCTCCACCCCCTCTCCTCTCTCTATCCCTCTGTTCCCCCCCCTCTCTCTGGTGGTGGGAGAAAGGTCAATAGAACCGTTCCTATGTGGGAGTGTCCCAGTGAAGAGAATGCACCAAGGAAGCAGATCCCAGCCGAAATGGTGGCCCCTTGGTGCTCTCGTGACCTCTGGATCTGCTGAACTCAGTCAAGGCAGGCAATTCAGGTGCAGAGATCCAATGAGATAAGGGCTTGGTGATTTTTAAATTTTAAATTTAGACATGTAGAATTGTTGCAGGCCCTTTCTGCCCAAGAGTCCATGGAGCCCAATTTACACCCCCGGTTCGTTTTAAACGGTGGGAGGAAACCGGAGGCCCCGGGGAAAACCCATGCCGACATGGGGAGAATGAGCAAACTCCTTACAGACAGCGCGGGATTCGAACCCTGGTCTTGATCACTGGGGCTGTGAAGGCATTGCGCTAACTGGTACACTGACTGTGCTGCCCTGGTGATACTGGGTGAAGGATAAATATTGGCCAGAACACTGAAAGAACTGCCCCTGCTTTTCTTTAAAGAGAGACCATGGGTGTGCCCCAGCCCCGGGAGTGGGAACATGACCTGATTTCTCAGAATCTCTCTTCAAAAGAAGATTCAGTGGTCCTTATCCTTTTGTGCTCAAGGTTCTGGTGCGGGGACTGGAGGACTGACGCAAGGGAGAACTGCAGTCCATTCATCCTGCAGCTCTCCTCCTGTGGCCTCACATTAGTCTCCCAAGAAAACTCTCTGCCTTGTTCGCGAGCACAGGCTGGAATATGTGAGAAGCCCCTTCACTGCTTCCAATTCCAATTCCGAGTCAGGAATCAGCCAGGAGTTTTCATTACACATAACAAACCAGCTCCAAGCCCTTCCAATTCGTCACAGGTCTCAGTTATTGTTCCAAGGGCTTTATCTGTCCGGCAGGGTCATGAGAGAAGATTGTGCATGTGAGCACGGGGCAACTCTGGGTGTTTATGCAGCTGGAGGCTGCTTTGCCCATGGAAGATTGCTAACTGCTGGAGGCCGCTGCACAAACGCAGGAAACATGAAACAGGAGCAGATGACAGTTAAAAAAGACACGGCCTGAGTCGCCCAGACAAAAGAAATCCTTTGCATTGGTGTTTGCTTCCTTCCATGTAAACAGTGAACCATTGTCACACCACACTCTCTGTATGAGATGAAAATAAGGGCGCATACCTCTCCAAACATGGAAAACACTGAAAAATACATACCCCTTTACAGGAAAACCACTCACCTGTCAACAATCCAAACCAGCAGGTTGCTTCTTACTGGGCTCTGGTTTCTACATTACATGCAGTGCCTCAGATGTGTTTTCCATCTGTCTGTCTACTTCACCGTTCAGCTCTACACCATCTGTGAAAAGCTGCCTATATGCATTTCACTCCCTTTCCGCCTCTCTTTCTCTTTCTTTCTCTCTGTCCCTCCCTCTCTCATCCTCCATTGTCTATATAGACTCTCTCCATTTGTTCCTCAACTTTTGTTCACTGTCTCCCTTTTTCTGTCCCTCTCCCTATTCCCCTCTCTCTCCTTCCCTTTAACTATTCTTCCCCCTCTGTCAAGATTCAAGATTCAATTTATTGTCATGTAATAAAAGTGTCATATAACAAGAAGATGCTTTTGCCTGCTGTAAGGAAGATGGATTCGCCATCTGCAGAAATTGTTTGAAGCTCCTCTTACAGTCAAAGACAAGCAAAAGGGAGCCCCCTCAGAGTCACTGAGTGTCCATGGATTCACCTCCAGCCTATGCACTGCAGAGAATCCAGTCCATCATCAGAAATTTGAGCTTCTCTCTCTCTCTCCCTCTCTTTTTCTGTCTCTTCCCCACTCTCCTTTGCTCTCCTTTTCTCTTTCTGTCTCTCTCTCCTTCTCTCTCTCTCTCACACACACACACACACACACACTACATACACATACACACCACACACACACACACACACACACACACACACACACACACTTATGGCAGACTAAAGCAAATCTCATTTAATATTGGATTGTTTTTATTACATGACCATAAAGGTATCTTGAATTGTGAATCTCTGTTTCTCTCTCTGTCCCTGTCTCTGTCTCTCTCCACCTCACTCCTCCCTCCTTTCCCCCTTCCTTCTCCAGATTCAGTCAGACTGGCCCCTAACCCCACTGACTACCTGTTGACTGACTGGCGTATAAAGCAGGATTAATGTGTGATCAGGGTCGTCACGTGGTTGATGGTCGGTGGGGTCCATGAGTTGTAGCACAGCACAATGCCACAGTGAGGAGAGCTGTGCCTCACAGCGCCCAAGACCCAGTTCAACTCTGACCTTGGATGCTGTATGTGTGGAATTTGCAAGTTTCCCTGTGACTGCACGGTTTCCTCTGGGTGCTCCAGTTTACTCCCACTTCCCAAAGATGTCCAGGTTGGGAGGTTAATTTCTGCTGTAAATTACTTGATGTGTAGGTGAGAGGAAGAACTGGGGTGGGTGGAGGGCGGAGGGAGGAAGTGATGAGAATGCAGGGAGAATAAAATGGGATCAATGGAGGATGAATTGTTTTGTCCCCTTCCCCACCTACCGCCTCCCCCCATTCTCAAGGTCCAGCCTTTTTGGTTCCATTCTCTTCCAGCTCCATCTTTCCCCCACCCTTGCCCACCACCACCGTAATCCCCTGTTCCCACCTTCTCTTCTTCCAATACCAGTACATCAGCCTTCATCTCTAATCTTTTGCATGGTGTTTTCTTCCTTCCAAGAAATAATTATATTTTTAAAAGTTTAGACTTACAGCATGGTTAAAGACCCTCAGTAAACTTACCCTGAACCCATATCCCAAGTTCAGGCATTGTCATTCTCATATCAACCCCATCAATGCCCCTCTTCACTTTTTGTATCTCTATCCGCTCCCTCTTCAACCTATTCTGCTTCAAAGGGAACACAACCAATTTTCCACACACTCCCCAAACATGCCGGTGAATCTCCTCTGCAGCCTGTTCAGGGCAATCATGTCCTTCCAGAGTCTGGATTCATTAATGGATTCGTGGAATTATATAGACCCTTTGGCTAACTCATACATGCTGGCCAACTTGCCTACCTGGGTTTGTCTCCTATCCTTGGAAACCTTTCCTAAGGGTTCACCTGTCCTTCCACCTCCACCACTTTCTCTGGCAGCTTGGTCAACATATCCATCACCCTCTGCATGAAATCCTTGCGCCCCCACCCTACACCACCCCCCCCCCCGCCCCCCAGACCTCCTATAAATCTTTTCCCTCTGACATTAATCCACTGGTTCTCAACCTTTTTTTGATCTGAGGCCCACCTTGTTTCTGGGAAACTAGGGAATGACAGGGAAATATTTTCAAGTCAAAGGCAGCTCTTAAGAAACACATTTTTATCCAATTTAAAGTATATTATTGAACATTTTAAAAGAACCACATGGTCCACTAGTTGATAACCACTGCATTAAATCTTTGCAACTCAGTTTCAGACTTCCTTACCCTGGGAAAATGATTATGACTATCTACCCTATACATGCCCCTCATCATTTCATTATCCTTTGTCCAATCTCCCCTCAGCTTCTTCTGCTCTAGAGAAAACAGTCCCACTTGTCCAAACTCAAGGGCTCTAGACTTGGCAACATCTTTCCTGCACGCTCCTGGAAGCCAGCATGGACCCAATGGGATGAATGGCCTCTTTTGGTCCTGAAGTGAGATCATATCTATAAGATCACATTGGGATGGCATGGAAATAGGGCCTTTGCCCTAACTTTCCCACCCTGCCCAAAATGTCACTTCCACACTTATCTCACCTGGCTGCATTTGCCCCATTTCCCTCAAAACCCATCCTATCTATGTATCCGTCCAAATGGTTCCTGCCTCAGCAACCTCTTCCTGCTGCCCATTCCTTTGTTTACATTTGGTTCCTTACACCAGTGTCTGTACCATCTTGTGTCTCCCAGCCTATCCAGTATTGCCTCATGTGAAATCTTCTATCCCAGGCAACATACTCGTGAATCACCTCTGTGTCCTCTCTGGTGTAATCATGTCCTTCCTACGGATGGTCATTTTGGCCATGGAGTTATACAGCCCAGGAACAGGCCCTTCTACCCAATGTCCACACTGACCATGTTTTCTAACTGAAATTGGGTTCGGCCCATAATCCCTCAACTTTTTCAGGTACAAGTACTGTTTTAAATGCCTTTTAAACATTGGAATTGTACCCACTTCCTCTGTTCATAGACACACCGTCCTCTGAGTGGAAAAATTACTTCTCCTTTCACCTTGAACTTCTGAACTCCTTTATCCTGAGGAAAGGACTGTGACTATTCCATTTATCCATGCCCTCCATGACAAGGTTGCCCCTCAATCTCCCATATCCCAGGGAAACTGTCCCATCCTCAAGCCCTGCGGCCCTGGCAACATGTTTGTGCATCCTTTCTGCACCCTTTCCAGCTTACCTTGTCTAATGACTGTGAGTCCAGACTGTGGATCAGTAGTCTGGTAATTTGGGCAGTAGGACACCACCATGTTCATAGCTCCACTGTGCTCCAGTCTTCTCCGGAAGTATAGCGCCATTACCAAGCCATATAAAGGATGGAAAGTTTGCCACCCTAAAAATCTCCTGCATATTTCTATTTGCTGCTTTCTGTTCTTTAATCCAACCCTAAACTTGCCAGCTATTTGAAAACCACACAGTGTGTAGGAGGAACTCAGCAAATCAGACACCATCATGGGAATGCAATAGGTAGTCGACGCTTTGGGCCCAAGCCCTTTTTCAGGAGTAGCGAGAATCAGGTAGAAGCTCAACTAGAAATGTGGGTTGGGGTGGAGAGTGGGTGGGCAGATGATAGGTGAATACAGGTGGGAGGGAAAAGAAAAGGATCTGTGAGGTTTATAGGGGGAAGGGGCAGAGGGCTGAGGGAGGTGCACTCTGACAGGAGGAATGAAAGGAAGGGGTGGGGAGATGGAAGGAAGGAATGGCAGGGAGAGAGGGCAGGGAAGAGGAAACAGAAGAGAGGGAGGAATGGGGCCAGAGAGAGGAGGGAAAGCGAATATTGATGCTGCCTGGTTGGAAACTGCCAAGACAAAATGTAAGGTGTTGTTCCTCCAATTACAGGTGGCCTCAGCTTGGTAGTACATGAAGCCATGGATGGACATGTTGGTGTAGGATATTGAAACCTACTGGTTAGCTCTCCTGCTTGCTACTCATTTCACCTTTGAAAAACAAAAGGCTATGAGACTTGTGAAGTTTCCCATAAAAAGCCACATTGAATCTACTGAATCACGCAATGGTTTGCTAAATACCCTGGAAGTGTTTCTGTAGCGATGAGTGATGGCATCCAGTATTTTTGTCAATAGCAGATATTAGACTGGCTGATGCATGGTTTCCTGTTTTGTTCTCTCCCTGCCTTCTTAAATAGCTGTGTTAAGTTTGCTGCCCTCCAATTTGCTGAGGCTGTTCCAGAAACAATATCTTCTTGTCTTCCCATCTTCCTTGGTCTTCAGAGCTGCAGCCTGTAATGGATTTGAGGGAGATCGGTTCACAGAGATAACTTCCATCATTCCTCTCTCCTTCATCTATCCTCACCTGGAAAAAGATTCTGCTTTCTCAGCCCCTCCTCAATGGCATAAAAGAATTATCTCAAGTTCATTTATTTTCACATATACCAAGGTGCAGTGATTGAGTTTGTTTTGCAAGCACTAGACATCTCATACATAGTAAAACAAGTGAGACACAGTACAGGTGTGCAGTGTTCCAGAGAGAGGTCAGCTGGTACAGAGCAAAGTCAGCATCATTGTACTGGCGTGGGGTTCATTCATGAGCCTAATAACAGCAGGAAAAAACTGTTCTTGAATCTGGGAAAGTGCGTGATATCACACTTGTGATTCTTCTTCTTGATAGAAGGAGTGAAGAGAATGTGATCAGGGTGGGATGAGTCTTGTAACATATTGGCTTTTCAAGGCAGTAGGAGTGTAGACAGAGTTGATGGAGGGGAGATCGTGTGTGATACCCTAAGCCATCACTGTGTGGGATGGGAACTGCTCCGACCAACACCATATGAAACCACAGAGTGTTGTAAATGTGGCTCAGGTCATCAGGATCTATCTTTATTATTTCTCTGACCGTGATCTCGACCTTCGGCTTCATCTGTACCCACTTTGTCCTCATGCAGCTTACCTGCAGACCAGCCGAGCTCTGATGGTCACTGCCTCCATCTTGGGGCTTCCTGCCATTCTCCTTGTGCTCATGGCATTACCGTGTATGCGCCTTGGACCTGACTCCCCATCTTCCAAACACAAGCAATCCCTGCTGGGTGGAATCCTCCTCATTCTGCTGGGTGAGTGAACAGCTAACTTTTAAAATAACTATAAGGAGGGCAATGTTGTAATGGAAGGTCATCACAGAAAAATAGTGAAAAGGTACCACATAATTGCAGGTAAGTAAGGAACCAGATTTATTGTCATATGTACAGAGATCCAGTGATTTTTTTTGTGAGCAGCCCCGCTAGACATCTTGTATATAATACAGTGTGTAGAGTTAGAGAGAGAGATCAGTTGGGACAGAACAAAGACAGCATCATTGTACTGTGAGGGGCTCATTCAGGAGTCCGATAACAGCAGGAAAGAAACTGTCATTGAATTTGTGGGGGTGTGATCTCACACTCGTGAATCTTCTTCCTGACAGGAAGGAAGGTGAAAGGAGTGTATGGGTCTTTTAGTCTGTTGGCTGATTTTCCAAGGTAGCTGGAGTTGTAGACAGAGTCAATGAAGAGGAGGGGAGTATGTGATGGAGTCGATGGAAGGGAGGGGGTTTATGATGAAGTCAATGAAGGGGAGGGGGGGTGTGTGATAGTTGTTGGAGGGAGTTGTGTAATGGAGTCAATGGGGAGGGGTTATGTGATGGAGGGAGGGGTGTGTGATGAAGGGGAGGGGTGTGTGATGGTTGATGAAGGGGAGGGAATATGTGATGGAGGGAGGGGTGTGTGATGGAGAGAAGAGGGTCTACAATGGAGGGAGGAGATGAGTGATGGGGAAAATGTGAGTGATGGAGGGAAGAGGGGATTGAGGGGAGGGGGTGTGTGTGATGGAGAGGAGGGATGTGTGTGTGATGGAGGGGAGGGGTGTGAGTGATGGAGGGGAGGGAGGTGTGTGATGGAGGGGAGCCATGTGTGGACTGAGCCACATTCACAATTAAACAACTCTTCCTTCCTATCTTCCAGCAATCTGTTCTGCGGTGGCCACCATTTGGTTTCCAGTGGGAGTCCACAAGGTGGAGTACCTCTTCAACTTTGGATATTCACTCTTCTTGGGATGGATAGGCACGTTGCTTTGTCTGTTGGGAGGGGCGGTGATTGCATGCTGCACCGGCCCCTCCCCAGAGCTCCAGGAAAACCGGTATTACTACGCTTCGCAAGGCTCTTCAACCATGATAAACCCGACACACGCCAAGAGCGCACACGTCTAAGGAAGGTGTACGGCCTGAAGGAGCAGCGACTGATCTCACATCCAGCGTTGGGTAATACCTGTGGCAAAAACCAACATGAAAATACACTCTTCTTACTGAAAGGAGAACAGTGATCAATGTTATTCCTCACGGTGGATACAGTATCAACCCTTATTACAATTATTGCTGTGGATCTTTGCCTGGATCATATTGAAAAATGAAAGTTATTTCCTCTTGTTGAATGATAAATAATTATAGACCATTTCTGGGTGGGCATGCTGCAGAAGCAAGTGCTGGGGTCAGGGGTGGGTGCATGGAGGGTGGTGGAGAGTCAGTTTGGGGCTTTGAAGCAGGAAGTAGTTAGCTATCTGGGCAGGTAAAGCACGCCTGTGGCTAAAATTCACCTCCCAATTCCCATCAAAATCAGTAATCTTCCTCAAAGCTAAACAAAACCTGAAAATCCTCTCCAAAGATCTTTCTGCAGTGTTAGCTCTGTGGGAACTGCATGCCCTGTAATTCTATTTCACGCCAGCTAATTTACAAATAGTTTTTAATTGTAGTAGAGCATCATGACAGACCAAACAAACAACGAGGAACTGAGGGGTCAGGTGGGGAAAAGGCTACCACTGGAAAACTGAGCTCCAAGCCATGGCAAGGCTAAATTTCAAAGATTAGGAAAGAAGAAACAAAATCATTTTGAATATCTACCCAAAGGGGAATCAAATGTTTAACAAGCCCCTGGTACAGGCGTGGAAATGAGTGACATTAACTGCAACAACAGAACTGGTTGTGATTCAGTGAAATGGGGGGAGGTGGGGTGCTAACTATAAACTGTCCAAAGCTATCAGCTATGGTAACCCTTGGCACGATGGCTCAATGGGAGCACTTTCAATGAGAAGGCTTGTATACCCCACCCTGCATTAGGCTCAGGGAGCTCATTCTGGTACAACTGGGCTTTCCTCCATGATATTGTGGAGAGTGGAGATGGTCAACACAGTGAGGCAGGCAGGCAATTACATGGAAGGGGGGAATGCTGAAGAAGTGATCAGTTTGGCAGGAGGTAGAGAGGATTGGGAAGCTTTTTTTTCATTCACTCACAGGGTCTCAGCATCTCTGCCCTTGATGGGCCAGACCTTCCACCTCATGGAAGTGCTGCCACGATGATATTGGGGAACAAGCTCCAGAATAAAGTAATATTTTTGCAGTTTGGTTGGTGACTGACTCAGGTTTCCTAGAGGAGATGGTTCACAAGTGGTGACAAAACAGGGAGCTGTTGGTCAGAGGGTGGGAGATGGAGGTGAATCAGCAATGGGGAGAGGTGGTGGCACATAGGAACAATGGGAAGTCAGGGAAGTAAGTGAGAGATGGTTAGCTCGGATGTTCCAGTTGTGGCTTCAAAGTGATCAGCCCATTGATGTTGATGCAAGGCTCCACTTATGACATTACTTCTGTTTTCTCTTGAGCCCTGTGAGTGCAGTAGAAACTTGTACAGGCAGCATCAGGTTGATGGTGTCACTGTGTATACCCAGCACAGAGGAGCAAGGAATAATGTCAGCCTGCTCTCTCAGCTTGGTGATCGACCAACATGAGAGTCAGGATGTAACTCCTACTGCAGTTCCATCACACTGTGCATCAAGGTTCCTTCAGGTGTAAAGAAATCCTTTCAAGTAAGACATGTTTTAGTTGTACGTATTTGTTTAAAGATTTGCCAAATTTAATTTGTATTGAATGAAAAAGAAATTGGGAGAAATGAAAAGTTGGCTGTTAGCTGTAATATTGCTGGCCTTTGTAAATGTCTGCCTGTCTTGGTGCATGGGCATCTGTTAGATCAACCACAAGAACAACATGTACACTTGACCTGGGTAAGAACAGCTGGTTCCTTTCCCTGAAGTATATCTTAAATCTGTGGCCCTTTTTAATTTGACAATTGAGTAACTTCATGGTAATCACTGCTCATTTGAAGTTTAAAATGCCAGATTAATTTAATGAAATGAATCTTCTCCCCAGCTTCGTGGGAAATTCAGCCCTACCATTCAGTGAGATCGTGGCTGGTTTTTAAACCTCAGCTTCACATTTCTGCATTGACCCCATTTCTATTATTTTTGATTATGTCCAATAATTTGTTGAACTCTGTCTTCAGCACATTTGGCAACTGAGCCTCCACTGTCATCTTGGGGAGACAGTCCTGAAGATTCACCACACTATGAGTGAAGAATTGTCTTTCTCATTCAAAATTCAAGATGAAGATTTTGTTTATTGTTTATGCACACAGAAAGGTTTGACCCTTGTTTATCTGGTAAAGATACATAAACACACAGTATTTTGAGACAATGATCCCTTGTTCTGGACACATCAATAAGGAAGCATGTTCCTCTGTCAGGCCCCAGGAGAATTTTGTAAATTACAATTAAATCACTGCTTATTCTTTTGAACTGGAGAGATTAGAGACTTCATCTCTCCTCTATTCCAGGAATCAGTGTGGTTCTCTACCTTGTTGTTTCTTTGGGTAAGAAGCAGACAGCATTCCAACTACAATTTCAACGCGACTGTGATTCCTTGAATCCTCTTCCAATAAAGGGAATCGTACTGTTTACCTTCCGAGCAAACTTGCTGTGCCTTTGAATTCATAGAACCTTCAGCTCACAATGTTGTGCTGACCTATGTAAACCTATTGTCAGTGGTTCATGTACAAGGCCAACCAACTCCTGCAGAAGACCAGCATCTTCCAATCTCTCACAATATATAGAGAACCTTGCTCTTCTCGATTTCCTCCACCAAAGTGTATTTGTCCATACTCCATTCTATCTGCTCTGTCCTTACATGTTCCTCACAATCCACACTGCTATCTCTGCTGGGTGGCACCCACAAGAATAGATGTGTTGGTGCCTGGCGCTAGTCACTCTTACACCCCACTAGTCATACTTCACTAGCCCGAAAAATATTCTGACTCTCTTACTTGTCCCTATGAACCAATCCCCAATCTACACCCTTAAGAGTGTGCACTCTCATTTTGCAGGAACCACTTGGCAGGTCAGGTACCAACTACGGAGAGAGAACCGGTTAACATTTTTGGCCAATGAACTTCCAATCAGACCTGGGTTTGGTATTACTGTTCCATCAGCAAATCATTACATTCCTCTTTCCAGCATTTATTCAGAATGGGTCCACCATTGCTTTTGTCTTCTCCATGGAGATTGATGGGGCAAATGGCCACTCTCTGTGCTGTAACAGTTCTATAACTATATGAATTCAGATTAATGCTGCCAGGGCTTCAGATGAGTGATGGAACAAGGGGGAGAGTATGATCTGGTCCTTGTGTCTCTAGGATCTGATGGGAATTGTGCTCAACATAGATATCTCTCTCGTTGCTAATTGTTAGTGGAAGGTGAGATAATGTTTCTTATCTGGGACCTAAGCATCCACTGAAGCACTTGCTTAGACATTCAATGTCGTGCTGTTTTGGTGTGCTGGGCATGTGCAGCTGTTTCTGAAAATGACCACAGTTTTTCATAACCATAGTCTTCAACTTATTGGAGTGAAACACCAAAGTCTGCAGATGTTGTGATAGCGGTTAAAACACACAGAAATGAAAGAGGAACTCAGCAGGTCTCACAATGGCCAAAGGAAGTAAAGATATATTTACCAACATTTCAAACCTGAGCCCTTCTTCAAGGCAGAAGCTAAAGGTGGGCAGGCGTCTTATTTAAAGACTAGAGGTGAGGGGGAAGAATGAGAGGGGGAGGAAGGAAAAGGGAAGACAGAGAGAGAGAGACGGAGTGGTGGTTTACTCCTGGAAGGAGAGCTGTGCAGTACTCAACAGGATCTGCAGCTCCTTTGTTTATCGCTGGAAGGGTAACCCCTTATTGGAGCTCACTGTGTAGCTGAATTGAGGGCTTCCATGGTGGTGGGGGTCAACATGGGAAGGGAGATGCATGGGTGGTGGCATGTAATTGTGTACCCTGACTGAGTCCCACACTATGAGTGGCTTGAGATCCCTGGATGATCATTGAGGTTGGGTGGCACACAGAATAAAAGGTGGGCTCAAACATTATTGTGACAGTTGATAAAAGGTGATAGCTCCCACCTGAAAGTTCCAAGGTATTCCAGCGAGGGGGAGATGCATGCTGGGTGACTTTTCACATCATCAAATGCCGGATGGTACTGACAAACCCTGTCACGCAGAGGTAAATGCTGCATGTGTGTGGGCCCAGTGTCACCTATGGGTGGGCCCAGTGGCACCATGTGTGTGGGCTCAATGACACTGAGAAATGAGACAGGTGAAGTCACTCTATGTACACTTGGCTTTGTAAAAACCAAATTCTCGGTCGTCAGTAATTCTGAGCCCTGTTCCTGAGGAAAGGAATCATAACTGAAGATTAACAACTTATGAAGGAGGTCCCTGAATGATAGTTTAATGATTTTACAAACTAGAAATACACAAATGCACTGGAGAAACTCAGCAGGTCTCAGGCCCAAAACGCTGGTTCCCCTCTACTTCCTATGGATGCTGTGTGACCTGCCGAGTTTTTCCAGCAGGTTTGTGTGTTGTACTCCACCCCAATGTCTACTGACTTTCTTGTTTAACAGTTGGTGTACATGAATGCTGCAAGACTGATCCATCTCTGGGGACAGAAAGTGTTGCAAAAGGAGTGCCATTGTCACCAAAGAGTTTGCAATTTCCAGAACAATTGAGTTTCAAGGTAACAAATAATCTGACATGTGTAATTTGAATATTGTAAAATAATTAAACAATATTTCCATGTATTATATGCTCCACGGATTTATGATTATATAATAAAAGATATATAAATTGGCTCAATCTCATCGTTGTATTGGAGTGATGTCCAACCTCTTGGGTAGAATTTGACTTCCACAGCATCAAACTGACAAAGGTTTGAAATATCATGTTCCTGGGGAAGTGAGGAAGGGATCTTCTTTGTTTCAGTGTGACTGGGGGGTGCTGGGAGACAGTGCCCAGGGGCACAGCTGATTAACCCCTTCATTGCAAACTGTTTCAACAAAAGTGAGTATTAACACAACGCTGGAGAAACTCAGCAGGTCAAACAGTGTCCTTTACACAGCAAAGATATAGAACCAATGTTTCGAGCTTGAGCCCTTCATTAAGGCACCTGTCTACATTTTTCTCAAATCTTGCTGAAGGACTCAAGGCCAAAACATTGGTTCTGTATCTTTGCTGTATAAAGGACACTGTTTGACCTGCTGAGTTTCTCCAGTATTGTGTTTTTACTTCAACCACAACGTGTGCAGATTTTCATGCTTTACCTCTTGAACAAATGTGAGGACTGTAAGTTGCCCGGGAAAAGAAGATAATACCTTAACCAGGCAGATTCAAGTGTGTGGAGATTGTGACCTTGGAATTTCCAACTCAATACAATCATTCTCACAGACCTCAGAGAATTTGAAATTCCACAGGAAAAGGAAATCTGGTTTGCTCTAAGACAATGGACTCTGATCCCAGGATATGAGCTCAGAGTTCTTCAATCGGGAAACGATCGAAGACTGGGAAAAGGAAATAATTTCACTGGAAATTTTAAAATCATGTACCTTCAGTGATTATGATTGGATCTATTTATTTCAGACATACAGCCATTCCAGTCTATGAGTCCATGCCACCGAATGACACCCAATTAACCCACAACCCCTATACATTTTGAAGGGTGGGAGGAAACCCATACAGACACAGGGAAAACGTTCCAAACAGCACTGGATACAAACCTCTGTCCATGCCACTATAACAACATTGCACTAGCCATGCCTCCCTATACTGACTGGAAATTTGAAGAACGGGAGTAGATTTGAGAAGGTCCAACTCAGGAAGGACACAAGTGACTTGACAAACCCAGGTCCTGTAGCTTCTCTCAGGATATGCAAAGACCGTATAGAAAAATGCATGGGAAGATTAGGGAAGTCTTGGGACCTGTATGCCTAACAGAGACGATCTGATGTTAGACCAAATGCTGGATGTTAATGTTGCCTACACATTGACAGTGGCTGGAAGTGAAAGCTCCAGCAGCGGGGTTAATACAGAATAAGAGCAGTGCAGAAAGAAGGGAGGAATAAACACCAGAAGCAAAATCCTTGGTTGCTCACTCCATTTACCTCATTCCCGAGTTTCTGTGAGGTAGGATCCAGCAAATTATTGGCATCAATTTATTGACAACATGCTGCAAAAAAGATGATCTCTTTGACAATCCTGTCTCTGCTGTTTGATTGGTTGAGGTTTAAGGTATTTCACTCAGAATTCTCCATTCGGTAATGTTGGCTGAAAAATAAATATTAGCCTCAGGACACAGAATATTTCTGTCCTCGAGGCCAGGCCTCACTGTCTCAGTGCAACAGCTTGCAAGATCAATGAACTTTCTTCCCAGTGAACATAGGAAAGAGCTGGTCATTGCAAAAGTGTTTTAGTAATGAATATACATATTTTTGATTGTTTTTCTATGCATCTGCTTTATTCTTGTCCTATTTTTTTGCAAAGAAAACCAGAGCAAGGCTTGAGGTTAACTCAGGGAAAAGGACTTTTGCTTTAGGGAGATACGGCTACAAAGATAGGAATGTTTAAGAGCAGCTGAGAGGACAGATGAGGGCTTTCCATCAGGGAACGTCAGTGTGGAGTTTAATGCCCAAGGTTAAGATGCCCCATCTTCAAGAATATTATCCATTAGCCAACATGGGTTTGGTTTTGTTTACAGAAGCACAGTCCAAACATATAAAATGACACATTTGCAATGAAGAACACATCCAACCCTGGCTGCTCCACCCTGGAAGTGAAGCCAAGAGCATTGTTACACCATCTGTTCTCTCAGATGCAGGAGGCCTAATCCTGTCTTGATTGAGGCTAACTATCCCTTGGTCCCGGACTGTGGACAAAACTACCAATAACAAAAAGACATTTTGTCCCTCACACCACTATGGTTGA
>NW_027212289.1:0-37183 GCF_036971445.1 Narcine bancroftii | reverse complement strand
GGAGAGGATAAGAAGAAAGAGGGGAGGGGAAGAGAGGGCAGGGGAAGGGAAAGAGAGTGGGGGAGAGAGCGAGAAGGACTATGTACGTGTTTGGGATCTGAAGGTTGGAAGGAACGTGTTTACACTGGAACTCGGCCAATGTATCAACAGCCACTCCTTCAGACAATATTCCACTACACATTCCCTGTCCCAGGGCTGTGCGCAGGGATCTTTGCTGTGTGTCCCCACCCCAGGAGCGTGTGTGCTGGGGACGGGGCTTCACTCTGTTTCCCCACCCCAGGAGTGACGCAACGAGGCTTTGCTCTATGTCCCCACCCGGGAGAGTGTGACGGGGAAGGGCTTCGCTCTGTGACCCCACCCCGGGAGAGTGTGATGGGGAAGGGGCTTCGTTCTGCTTCCCCACCCCGGGAGTGGGTGATGGGGACGGGGCTTCGCTGTTTCCCTGCCCCGGGAGTATGATGGGGACAGGGCTTTGCTCTGTGTCCCCGCCCCGGGAGTGTGTGACAGGGACAGGGCTTCGCTCTATGTCTCTGGCCCAGGTGTGTGGATGGGGACAGGGCTTCGCTCAGTGTCAATAGACAATAGGAGCTGGAGTAGGCCCTTCGGCCCGTCGAGCCAGCACCGCCATTTTACAGATCATGGCTGATCACTACCATCAGTACCCCTTTCCAGTCTTATCCCCATAACCCTGAACTCCATTGCCCTGGGAGTGACAGTACGGGATTGCGCTCTGTGTCCCCACCCCGGGAGAGTGTGACGCGGCAGGCCTTCGCTCGGTGTCCCCGCCCCTGGAATGAGTGACAGTGATGGGACTTCACTCTGTGTCCCCGCCCCGGGAGTGTGTGACGGGATGGGGCTTCGCTCTGTGTTGAGACTTGATTTTCAGAGAGTTTTTCAGTGGAAAACTGGTTCTGCTTGTAGATCAACTGTTTCATGCTGCAGACTCTGCCAGATGGCCATTTCAATCCAATGACTCATAGTCACAGATCTGTTGTTTCATATATAACCCCGCCCCCATCCCCCCGCCCCGCCCCCCCCAGGTTCAGACCCCAGCCTGTGTCCCATTCTCAGGGACCTGTTCCCAGACTTCAGGGATTGAGTTACAAGGGAAAGGTTCAGGACTTTATCCCCCGAAGATTTACTGGGATGTTGCCCTGACGTCAGGGACTGAGCGAGGAGATGCAAGCTCAGGGCTGCCTCCCTCCCAGGATTTTGGCTGCCCCACCCCCCACCCTGGGATCTCTTATCTATCCACTTCCCCCATCCCCTGGGACATTTGACCCCTCTCCCTCCTGCTGCCCCTCTGGGCCCCCAGGTGGTGGAAACTTTGGATGGAGGGAGAGGAGGATCCTTCCCTTCCCTCTCCTTCCCTCCTCTCCCTTTCCTTCTCCTTATCCCTTCTCTCCCCTTCCCTCTCCTTCCCCATTTTCCCCCTTTCCTCCCTCCACCCTTTCTTGTTCCCCCTTCCCTCCCTCCACTCCCTCTCTTCCCCTTCCCTCTCTCCTTCCCCACCTTCCTCCTCCCCTCTCCCTCACCCCTCTCTTCCCTTCCACCCTCCTTCCCTCTCCCCTCTCTCTTCCCCCTCTCCCCACCCTCCTTCCCTCTCTCCCTCCCCCCCCTCTTCTTCAACCCTTCCTCCCTCTCCTCTCCTTCCCTTCTCCCTCTCTCTCCTTCCCCTTCCCTCCAGCCACTCCCTCTCATTCCCCCTTCTCTCTCTCCTTCCCTCCCTCAACTCCCTCTCCTTCCCACCTTCCCTCCTCCCACTCCCTTTTCTCCCTCCTTCCCCCTTTTCTCCCTCCTTCCCCCTTTTCTCCCTCCTTCCCCCTTTTCTCCCTCCTTCCCCCTTTTCTCCCTCCTTCCCCCTTTTCTCCCTCCTTCCCCCTTTTCTCCCTCCTTCCCCCTTTTCTCCCTCCTTCCCCCTTTTCTCCCTCCTTCCCCCTTTTCTCCCTCCTTCCCCCTTTTCTCCCTCCTTCCCCCTTTTCTCCCTCCTTCCCCCTTTTCTCCCTCCTTCCCCCTTTTCTCCCTCCTTCCCCCTTTTCTCCCTCCTTCCCCCTTTTCTCCCTCCACTTCCTCTCCTTCCCTTTCCACTCCTTCTCTCCTTCCCATTTTTCTCTCTCCTTCCCCCTTCCCTCCCTCCACTCCCTCTCCTCCCCTTCCCTCTCCTACCCCATCTTCTCTCAACTCTCCCTTCCCTCTCTCCCTCACCTTTACTCTTTCCTTCCCCCTCCCTCACCCCCCTCTCCTTCCCCCTCCTCATCCTCCTTCCCCACCTTCCTTTTCCCTCCATTCCCTCTCCTCCCCTTCCCTCTCTTCTTCCCCTCCCTCACTTTCTCCCTCCACCTTCTCCCTCCCTCACCTTCCCTCTCCCTCACCTTCCCTCTCGCTCACCTTCCCTCTCGCTCACCTTCCCTCTCGCTCACCTTCCCTCTCGCTCACCTTCCCTCTCGCTCACCTTCCCTCTCGCTCACCTTCCCTCTCGCTCACCTTCCCTCTCCCTCCCCTTTCCCCCTCTCTCCTTCCCTCTCTCCCTCACCTTCTTCCCCACCCCTCCCTCCCTTCCTCCCCACCCCTCCCTCCCTTCCTCTTCCTCTCCTCCCCTCCCTCCCTCTTCCTCTCCTCCCCTCCCTCTCTCTTTCCCCTTCCTTCCATCCATCCACTCCATCTCCTTCCCACCCATCCTCCCTCCTTCCTTCCCTCCCTCCCTCCCTCCCTCCCTCCCTCCGCTCGAGCCCCAGCCTCACCCGCCGACCCCGCTACCGCGCCGCCTCCTTTCGCCACCGCTCGGGGCCGCCTTCCCCCACCGAGGGAGGTCGGCCAGGGGCCGGGGGGAACCGCAGAGGCCGAGGACCGGCTCTTCCTCGCCCGGATCCGGCTCCGCAATCCTGGGCGCCGAGATAGTTCGCTTCGCGCAGTCAGAGAGGACCCGCCCTCATTTGCATGTACCCGTCCTCTCATTAGCATATCCCTCCCCATTGGGCCGACGCCCAGCCTTCCACATTCTCTCGGCGCTGAGGGAGGGGGGGGGTGCCCCAACCCTCCCCATTGGACGCACGCCCAAACTGATCGACCTATCCCAGCCACAAACGTGCTGTCAAACATGGCTGAAGGCGCTGTTTCCCTCCCTATTGGGCCCGCTTCCGAACTGCTCTGCCTATCCCAGCCCCCGTTGTGCTGTCATTCACCGCGCATGGCCCTGCCTCCCTCCCCATTGGTTGCGCGCCCAAGCTACTTTACATAATCAAGGCCCCCCACCTGGCTGTCAATCACAGCTGAAGGCACCACCCCACTCCCTCCCCATTGGCTGTCCGCACGACGCAGATTTGCATATCTCCTGGCGCTTCGCTGGAGATGATTGGGAGGGGTTGGGGCGGGTAAGAGTGAAGTGATATCACTGACCATGACGGGAGGGGGAAGGGGATATTGGTAGTGACGTCACAGTCCACGACTGAGCTGGGGGGGTGCCGGGAGTGACGGCAGGGACAGGTGAGGTTCCAGTACGTGAATGACAAGAGGAGTGACTCCAGCGTCGAAAGTGATGTTCCTGGACGTGATTAACAGGGAGCGTATCTTCAGGGATGGGAGTAACGTCCTTTGAAATGATTGGCAGGGGGTGTGACTTCAGAGGCGGGTTGACGTTAATAGATGTGATTGACAGGGGGTGAATTCAGGGGCGGGAATGACGTCTTTGGACGTTATTGACAGGAGGGAGTGACATCCGTGGATGTGATTGACAGGGGGATGACAGAGGGTGGGTCTTCTGGGGCAGGAGTAACGTCCCTTGAAATATTGACAGGGGGTGTGACTTCAGTGGCGGGTGTGACGTCAATTGATGTGATTGACAGAGGTGACTTCAGGGGCAGGAATTATGTCTTTAGACGTGATTGACAGGGGGAGTCAGTTAAGTGGTGGGAATGATGTCCCTGGCGTGTGATTGACAGGGGGGAGTGACTTCAGGTTGGGAGCGAGTCTTTGTCTGTAGACTGCAAGCTGGACCCCCACAAGCATTGATGGGGATCCCTTCTTGCATACACTCTGGCCCTTAAAAGGTGCAGGCTGGACCCTCAAAGGCATCGATGGGATCCCCACTCTGGCCCTGTACACGTGCAGGGCTGGACCCCCTCTACCATCGATGGGGTCCCCACTCCGTCCCTGTAGACGTGCAGGGCAGGACCCCCACTAGCTCCTATGGGGTCCCCACTCCTGTCCTGGAGATGTGCAGGGCTGGATCCCCACCAGTACCAATGTGGTCCCCACTCCGGCCCTGCAGACGTGCAGGGGTGGTCCCTCATGTGAGAGATAATAGATTATAGGAAGTAAAGTTAGTATGAATAAAATAAAGAATAATAGACTAGACTAGAGGAAGTTAAGTAAGTGCTGAATAGGGATGAATTCCGATAAGAGTGTGAGGAAGGCTTACGCAACTATAATAGAATAAGGGTCTTATAGTGATAGAAAGAACTAGCAAGTTCTGCATATAGAATTAGTAAGTCCTGGGGGTTGAGAGGTGTGAAAAAGGACAAAGGCAGATTCATGAATGAGGACAATGACATGATGGGACCCAGACAGGATACCCCATGGTCTTCCAAGTTTACAGAAACTGAACGTAGGCAGACAGAATTACCAAATGCCAAACCAATCCAGGAGGCAGAAGAATGTGAGAGGGGGGGGGGGGGTAATCTCTATACTGATATGAACTGTATAAAAGTTGGGTGAGCCACAGTATGTGTGTGTATTCCCATGGTAAGGGGAAGCATCCAACTTTGCACTGTTGTTCAATAAATGTTCTTTGTTCTCAATTTTTGTCTCGAGCGAAATCTGTAAAGCTACTTCTGTTTCTCACAAATGGGGGCTCGTCCGGGATCACACTCCCTCCACTGACAGAGTGCCCGATGATGAGGGTAGGTGCACCCCAGCTGATTCAGCTGGATTTCCGGATGAAGGATGACTGGTCAGTGAACGAAGCGAGTGATATCCGAGAGGAGGCATTGAGAATAAAAGACGGGAGGAGGTTAAGGAAGCGCACAAGGGGGGAGTCACATGATGGAGTCGTGGCCGGTAGGGGAACTCCAGCCCTCTCCAGAAAAGTTAAAAAAAGATAGAGAAAAAGCAAAGGCACAAACTTAAAAACCAAAACAAAGTGAAAGTAAAAGTGTGAAGAAAATGGCAGCGAAGAAAGAAAAACCAAAAACAATGGGAAGAAAAGAAGAAGGAAAGATGTCGGAAGAAGAAGGTGAAGGCCTTACCTGTCCGAAGAGGCCCGCTGCGGAGAGAGAAGCCCGCTCCCACAGGTCAGTGGAGGTCCCGGGCTCGGGACTACAAAAATGGCTCGCAGAGCCGAGTAAAAGTGCGCAACCGCGCATGAAAAAAAACACACTGACGGGAGGGGGGAACAGCTGTGGAGTCGATCTCCACAGCTGAGAGAGACACCTGCAGCACAGCAGCAGGTGCAGAACACAGACAATAATGACAACAAGAAAGAAGAGGGTAAAAAGAAAACAAGGAAACAACAGATGGTCAACCCAGAGGAAGAAGAAGAACAGAAAGAAGTGGAAGAAGAAGAGAAAGGCAAGACAATGGATGTATCTTTTTTTAAAGAATATATGGAATCAGTGAAAGAATGGCAATTACAAGAATTTGATGAGATAAAAAGAAGAATTAAGAATGCAGAAGAAAGAATGAATAAAATGGAAGTGGCCATATCAGAATTGGCAAAAAGAGTGGAAAATATGGAAAAACGAGAAACATTTGTAGATATGGAAGTAAAAGACTTAAAAGAGAAATTAGAAGAATCTAATAAAAAAAGCTAAAGAAGCACAGGAGCTGTTAGCTCAGAAGATAGATATAATAGAAAACTATAATAGAAGAAACAATATAAAGATAGTGGGCCTTAAGGAAGATGAAGAAGGCAAGAATATGAGAGAATTTATAAAAGATTGGATCCCCAGGGTCTTGGGAAGACCAGAATTACAGGAAGAAATGGAAATAGAGAGGGCACATAGAACTTTAGCCCCGAAACCACAACCGCAGCAAAAACCAAGATCAATTTTAGTAAAATTCTTAAGATATACAACAAGAGAAATTATATTGGAGAAAGCAATGAAGAAAGTAAGAGAGGACAAAAAGCCACTGGAATATAAAGGTCAAAAAATTTTTTCTATCCAGACATAAGTTTTGAACTCCTGAAGAAGAGGAAGGAGTTCAATACAGCGAAAACGATCTTATGGAAAAAAGGATATAAATTTATGTTAAGGTACCCAGCGGTACTTAAAATAATTATTCCAGGGCAACAAAACAGACTATTCTCGGGTCCAGAGAAAGCAAGGAAATTTGCAGAACAACTACAAAACAAGCAGAGAGGTGAAGACATGTTATAAGAGTAAAAATGACCATGATCTATATGTATGTGTGTAAAGGGGTATATGTGTGTATATATATAGTGTGCAGAGCCAGCTCTTCAGCGCTTGACGTCCTGCTTTGCGGAAACTGCCAAAATGTTTGGCCTGGAAGTCAGCCTGAAGAAAACTGAGGTCCTCCATCAGCCAGCTCCCCACCATGACTACCAGCCCCCCCACATCTCCATCGGGCACACAAAACTCAAAACGGTCAACCAGTTTACCTATCTCGGCTGCACCATTTCATCAGATGCAAGGATCGACAATGAGATAGACAACAGACTCGCCAAGGCAAATAGCGCCTTTGGAAGACTACACAAAAGAGTCTGGAAAAACAACCAACTGAAAAACCTCACAAAGATAAGCGTATACAGAGCCGTTGTCATACCCACACTCCTGTTCGGCTCCGAATCATGGGTCCTCTACCGGCACCACCTACGGCTCCTAGAACGCTTCCACCAGCGTTGTCTCCGCTCCATCCTCAACATCCATTGGAGCGCTCACACCCCTAACGTCGAGGTACTCGAGATGGCAGAGGTCGACAGCATCGAGTCCACGCTGCTGAAGATCCAGCTGCGCTGGATGGGTCACGTCTCCAGAATGGAGGACCATCGCCTTCCCAAGATCGTATTATATGGCGAGCTCTCCACTGGCCACCGTGACAGAGGTGCACCAAAGAAAAGGTACAAGGACTGCCTAAAGAAATCTCTTGGTGCCTGCCACATTGACCACCGCCAGTGGGCTGATAACGCCTCAAACCGTGCATCTTGGCACCTCACAGTTTGGCGGGCAGCAGCCTCCTTTGAAGAAGACCGCAGAGCCCACCTCACTGACAAAAGGCAAAGGAGGAAAAACCCAACACCCAACCCCAACCAACCAATTTTCCCTTGCAACCGCTGCAATCGTGTCTGCCTGTCCCACATCGGACTGGTCAGCCACAAACGAGCCTGCAGCTGACGTGGACTTTTTACCCCCTCCATAAATCTTCGTCCGCGAAGCCAAGCCAAAGAAAGAATAGAGTGTGCATACATGAATGTATCCATATTTAGAGGAAAATATATAGAGTATAGACAAGAATTAATAAGGGAGGGAAATGGAATAGAGGGAATAAGGAGGGAATTAAAAGAGTGACCTTTGTTACATATGAAAATTGAAATCTTTTCGGGGGGGGGCTGGGTGGGGAGGAGTTACGGTCACTGCAAAATCAGCTGACGTTTGCGAGTGAATTCGCAAATCCAAATGGAGAGGGGAGATGTGGTTGTCCGACAAGGGATAAAGGACAATTCAGGAGGGGGAGGGGAGAATGGGGGTTAAAGAAGTTTTAAATAGGAGAATAGGGAAAATGTTGTCTTATAAAGTGTTCAAAACAAGAAAGCAGAAATGGATAAGAAGGAAAGGTAATGATGGAGAAACGGAAAGGGAAGATAAACAAAGTATAAAATGGCTACGCTGAACTATATGACTTTAAATATTAACGGAATACATAACCAAATTAAAAGGAAGAAACTGCTAAATTTACTGAAAAAAGAAAAAATTAATATAGCATTTGTGCAAGAAACACATTTAACTGAATTGGAGCACAAGAAATTAAAGAGAGATTGGGTAGGACATGTAACACCAGCGTCGTATAATTCAAAAGCAAGAGGAGTAGCTATATTAATTAGTAAAAATGCGCCAATTAAAATAGAAGAGGAAATAATAGATCCAGCAGGGAAATATGTAATGATAAAATGTCAGATATATTCGGAGTTTTGGAATCTACTCAATGTATATTCACCTAACGAAGAAGATCAAAAGTTTATGCAAGATAGTTTTTTGAAGATAGCAGATACGCAAGGGAACATATTAATAGTAGGGAATTTCAACCTGAATTTGGATTCAAATATGGACAAAACTGGGAAAAAAATTAACAGAAAGAACAAAGTAACCAAATTTATAATTAAATCGATGGAAGAAATGCAACTTTTGGATATATGGAGGAAACAACATCCAAAGGAAAAGGAATATTCATATTACTCGGCTAGACATAAAACATACTCAAGAATAGACCTATTTTTGTTATCAGCTCGTATGCAAGATAGAGTAAGAAAAACAGAATGTAAAGCTAGAATATTATCGGACCATTCACCCTTAATATTGACAATAAAGTTAGAGGACATCCCTTCAAGAATGTATAGATGGAGATTAAACTCCATGTTACTCAAAAGGCAGGATTTTAGAGAATTCATTAAAAGACAAATTAAAATGAATTTTGAAATAAACACGGAATCAGTGAAAGATAAGTTTATACTATGGGATGCAATGAAAGCGTTCATTAGAGGGCAAATAATAAGTTATGTAACCAAGATGAAGAAGGACTATAATCAGGAAACAGAGCAGTTGGAAAGGGAAATAGTAAATATAGAAAAAGAATTAGCAATGAAGGAAGATACAACTAAAAGAAGAGAATTGGCAGATAAAAAAATAAAATATGAAACACTACAAACATATAAGGTGGAGAAGAATATAATGAAGACAAAACAGAAATATTATGAACTAGGGGAAAAAACGCACAAAATTCTAGCATGGCAGCTTAAGACAGAACAAGCTAAGAAAATGGTATTGGCATCAAGGAAAAAAGACAAACAAATCACATATAATCCAAAGGAGATCAAGGAAAACTTTAGAGAATTCTATGAACAATTATACCAAACTGAAAATGAAGGGAAAGAAGGGAAAATAGATGAATTTCTAACTAAAATTGAACTACCAAAACTACAAATAGAGGAACAAAATAAATTAACAGAACCATTTGGAATAGTAGAAATACAAGAGATAATAAAAAAATTACCAAATAATAAAACACCAGGAGAGGATGGATTCCCAATAGAATTCTATAAAGCATTTAAAGATTTATTAATTCCTCCCCTCCTGGAAGTAATCAACCAGACTGATAAAACACAAAGCTTACCAGATTCATGTAAAACAGCAATAATTACAGTAATACTAAAGCAAGGGAAAGATCCACTCGCACCAGTGTCATATAGACCAATATCTTTACTTAACACAGATTATAAGATAATAGCTAAACTATTAGCAAACAGATTAGCAGAGTGTGTACCGAAAATGGTAAATCTAGACCAAACTGGATTTATTAAAAAAAGACGCACAACAGACAATATTTGTAAATTTATTAACTTAATTCATGCAGTAGAAGGGAGTAAAGCGCAGTAGCAGTTGCTTTAAATGCAGAGAAGGCCTTTGACAGAGTAGAATGGAATTATTTATTCAAAGTATTGCAAAAATTCAGTTTACCAGAGAAGTATATTAATTGGATTAAAGCATTATATAAGGGACCATAGGCGAAAGTGACAGTAAATGGATATATATCAAAGCAATTTAACTTAAGCAGGTCAAGACGGCAGGGATGCCCACTATCACCTTTATTGTTCGCGTTAGCTATAGAACCACTAGCAGAATTGATAAGAACAGAAAATAATATAAAAGGGATAAAAATAAAAGACAAGGAATATAAAATCAGTTTATTTGCGGATGATGTTATGGTATACTTAACAGAACCAGAACTATCAATAAAAGAATTATATAAGAAATTGAAGGAATATGGAGAAGTGTCAGGTTACAAGATTAACGTAAATAAAAGTGAAGCAATGCCTATGAATAATGCGGATTTCTCAAAATTTAAGAAAGAATCACCATTCAGATGGCAAATGCAAGCAATAAGGTACCTAGGTATACAAATAAATAAAAATCTCGGCCAACTATATAAACTCAATATTATCCACTAATGAAAAAATTACAGGATGATTTAGAGCATTGGAAAGATTTACCACTAACACTAATAGGAAGGATAAACTGTATTAAAATGAACATTTTTCCAAGGATATTATTCCTATTTCAGGCATTGCCAATACACTTGACAGAGAACTTCTTCAAGGAGTTAAAGAAAATAATAAGGAAATTTTTATGGAAAGGGGGGAAACCGAGGATAGCACTAGATAAATTAACAGAAAGGTATAAACAAGGCTTACAACTGCTAAGCTTTAAAAATTATTATAGAGCCGCACAATTAAGATACCTATCAGATTTTTATCAAACAAGGGAAAAGCCAGATTGGACTAGATTAGAATTAGATAAAATAGGGGAAAAGATACCTGAACACATATTATATAATTGGGATGAAAAATTGGTACAACATAGAAGTTCTCCGGTATTATATCATCTACTCAATATTTGGAAGAAGATTCATGTGGAAAGAAATAAAACAAATTATCAATTACCAAAACTAATATTGACGCAAAATAAGTTATGCCCTTTTACAATAGATAACCTTTCCTTTAGAGAATGGGAGAAAAAAGGGATCAAAAGAATAGAAAATTGTTTTTCAGGAAATAGATTATTATCCTTTGAACAAATGAAAGATAAATACAATATAACTCAAGATACAGTGCATGCATATTAACAATTGAGATCCTACTTCAAGGACAAATTAGAAAGCAGTCTGAGTTTACCAGAGGGAAGTAACTTTGAATATGTGATTACAGATACAATGATAATCAAAAGATTTATAACAAATATGTATATTAAACTGCAAGAAAAGGAGAATGAGGAAACAAATGGTAAAACTAAACAAAAATGGGAACAAGATTTAAATATAAAGATAAAAAAGGAAACATGGGAGAAGTTATGTTCTGGAACGATGAGAAATATAATAAATACGAGGTTACGTATGATACAATATAACTGTATACACAAGCTATACATTACACCTCAAAAGTTAAATAAATGGGACCTAACAGTATCTGATAGATGTTTTCGATGTAAAAAAGAAATGGGAACAACAATTCATGCAATCTGGACATGTGAGAAAGTGGAAAAATTTTGGGAAGATCTAAACCAAATATTAAATAAAATTACAGAAAACAATATACCAAAGAATCCAGAGATCTTCCTCCTAAGTAACATAAAAAACAAAGAATTTGGAATTGATTTGGAGGATGCACAAAAAAGATTTGTTAAGATAGCTCTAGCCGTAGCAAAAAAATGTATTATGTCAACCTGGAAATCGGAAGATAATTTGAAAATACAACAATGGTATATAGAAATGAATAAATGTATTCCATTAGAAAAAATAACATATAGTTTAAGAAATAATATTGAAATATTTGAACAAATATGGGAGCCTTACATGAAACACAATAGCGAAAACCTACCGGGGACCTTCACTACCTAAATTAACGAAAGGAGAAGGAAATGAAAAGAATTGACTCAGTGAATTTCTCGTTTATTTTTATTGAATGACAACATTGTTTGACTGGTTTAATGTATCCTAGATTTTGTACTTTAAATGGACAGGAGGGGGGAGGTAGGGAGGGTGGGATGGGAGGAGGGAGGGGGGGGGAGAAAATGGCACTGTATATATTTGAAAAGGAAAAAGTATGTATCATGGTTAATGTGGTTTATGGTGTGCAAAATAAAAAAAATTTTAAAAAAAGGAAGCGCACTAGGAATAGCTACTGGATCCCGGTAAGAGGAATTTATTTACCTGCTAGTATGGGAGGAGTGAGTAGCAAGGGAAACAGTCCTGGAGAAGGACGGGAGGATCAGATACCTAAACATAGTCCATTAGGATTAATGTTATCTGATTGGGGTGCAGGGAAAACCCATGGAAAGGATAAACAGACCATGGTCAGGTATTGCTATCAGGAATGGGTTAAGAATCCGATAAAAGGGAGTTCGGTATATTGGCCAAAGTTCGGATCCGATGAGGACTGGATGTGTCAGGCATTGAACATCTGGCTCAACCAAAATCAAGGAGGTAATACCGAGAGCAGAGAATATGCAGCCTGTTGGCTCAGTGGATCGTTTGATCAAATGATTTTGAGCGAAAAGGATTGTAAGAACAAGAAGGATGAGGAACCTTCTACTCCTGAAATACAAGGATGGGATGTGTTACATTCCCTTCCTCCACCTTATGCTTCCCCTGTGCCGGCTCCTATCTCCCCCTCTCACCTACGCTTTACCCTTTTTCACCTTCCCCTCTTCCTCCACAGTTAGAGAAAGAAGAAGAAAGTAGGGGTGGTATGGTGACCCGCTCACAGAGTACAAGATTACCGCCTCACTTGACATGAGAGGGAGGAGACTTTGATTATGAGGGTCATTCAGAACATCATAGAGGGGGGGGGATAAGCCAGAAATTAACTGGATGAGACCTTTACGAGAGGTTCCCTTGGGAGGGGACGTGGGGGGTCTCGGATTCGTAAGTGTGCCTCTGACCAGTATGGAGGTGCGCAACTTTAAGAAGGAAATTACCTCTCTGATAGAAGACCCTCAGGGATGTGCAGAACAATTAGATAAATTCTTGGGACCTAATATATATACCTGGGATGAATTAATGTCTATCTTTAAGACTCTGTTTACTTTGGATGAGCGTGGAATGATTCGCTAGGCAGGGATTGGAGTCTGGGATAGGGAACACCAAAGGGGACCAGAGGTAATACCTGGAGAAGCTAAATTTCCCCTGGCAAACCCAAATTGGGATAAGACTAATGATGGTTGCATGCGAATGGATGAGTACAGGGTTAATCTAATTAAAGGAATGAAGGAGTCGGTTCCAAAAGGACAGAACTTTAAGAAGGCATTTGAGGTTCCCCAAGGTCCCGAGGAAACCCCCTCCGCATTTCTGAATAGATTACGTGCGGCCATACAGCAATATGGGGATTTGGATTTAGGATCCCTAGCAGGTGAACAGTTGGTATTGATGGGCTTTGTTACTAATTCAGCCCCAGATATCAGGAAGAAATGACAAAAGACAGAGAATTGGTATGAACAGGGAATAACGCAGCTTTTACAGATCGCACAAAAGGCATACGTCCAGAGGTCTGAAGATAAACAGAAGGGAAAGGCTAAGATTTGGATGCAGGCAGTCAAGGAGGTTGTGGAGGGACAGCAGGGAAATGTTAGGAGCTGTGTGCCAGCTCCTAGATGTTGGGAGGAGAGCCAGGAGTGGGGAAGTAGAGACCAGAGCAGAGGCAAAGGTAGAGAAGAAGTCCGGGGACGACGACCATCCCCGGGACCCCGTGGAGACCCTGGTAGAAATTGGGAAACAGGAGCATTAGTTTGCTATTATTGTAACAAGGAGGGACACTTTAAGAGGGAATGCCCAATGCGAGCCAGGGAGACGCGATCTTATGCATTGATGGAGGCAGATTATGAATAGGGGGGTCAGGGTTCTCAGCCAATACACACTGTGGGGCTGCACGGAGAACCATTGGTAAATTTAAGCTTAGGACCCCACAGTGACGAGATGACTTTTCTAGTAGATTCAGGGGCAGCCCGGTCTAGTATTTTACAACGGCCTGAGGGTGTTAAAACAGAAGGGACAGTGCTGGTTTCGGGAGTGGGAGGAAGAGATTTTACGGTCCCTATACTAAAGAATGTAAGGATACAAATGGGAGAAAAGATAATAACAGAGGATATTTTACTACTTCCCCAAGCTGGGGTTTGCCTGTTGGGATGAGATTTACAAGACCAATTGGTTATCGGTACCAGACCACAGGGATCAGGTATCAGGGTTCAATTTTATGTACTAACAGAGGAGGATCGGGAACTAATAAATCCTCGAGTATGGGCAAAAAGAGGCAATAGAGGGGGATTAGATGTTCTTACCATGCAAGTTACTTTAAAAGACCCTGACCAAGTAATTAGACGAAAACAGTACCCAATTCCTATGGCTGGCCGAAAGGGGCTGCAGCCAGTAATTGACCAATTGGTGAAAGATGGTATATTCGAACCTTGTATGTCACCTTTTAATACCCCAATTTTACCTGTCCAAAAACCAGATGGTACCTATTAATTAGTGCAGGTTTGAGGGAGCTGAACAAAATTATTCTCACCCATCACCCGGTTGTACCTAATCCCTATACGATAATGGGTAAAATCGATCCCCATAGTAAGTGGTTTAGTGTAATTGACCTCAAAGATGCCTTCTGGACCTGTCTGTTGGCAATAGACAGTAGGGACATGTTTGCATCTGAGTGGGAGAATCCTTTTACAGGACAGAAAAATCAATACTGGTGGACAGTCCTTCCCCAGGGTTTTACAGAATCCCCAAATTTGTTTGGCCAAGTTTTAGAACAGGTACTAGATGAGGCCCCTCGGAGAGAGAATTGTCAATTAATACAATATGTTGATGACTTATTAATCATGGGAAAAACGTATGATGTGGTTAAACAATACACTGTTGAATTTCTGAATTTCTTAGGGAATAAGAAAAGTGAGCAAATCGAAGTTACAATTTGTTCAATCTGAAGTTAAATACTTAGGTCATCTGGTTAGTCAAGGGATTAGGAAGATAAGTCCAGAGAGAACACGCGGTATTATGCAGAAGTGCTCGAGAACTTTAAAAATTCCTTGGTTTAGTGGGATACTGTAGAATTTGGATTGAGAATTATTCTAGCCTGGTCAAATTTCTTTATGATAAACTTGCGACTCTAGGGGCTGAAACTGTTGTCTGGATGGAGGAGGAGATTAAAGATTTTACTTTGGTGAAACAGCGTCTTATTAGTGCCCCAGTTTTGGCTTTATCCGACCTAAATAAGCCATTTGATCTATATACCAATGCAAAAGATGGTGTGGCCATTGGAGTATTAACGCAAAAGAGGGCAGGCTTTAGACAACCAGTTGCCTTTCTGTCAAAAATTTTAGATCCCGTTTGTCGTGGTTGGCCAGAATCTGTGCAAGCAATTGCAGCCACTGCTATTTTAGTTGAAGAAGGACGAAAGATTACGTTTGGTGCCCCGATGTTAGTTCATACCCCTCACACAGTCCGCACCATTCTCTTACAACGTGCTGGAAGATGGCTTACTGATTCTAGAATTTTAATGTATGAAGCAATTCTCATGGATAGGGATGATTTGACACTGATTATGAACAAAGAACAGAATCCAGCCACCTTCTTGGTTTCTCCAGATTCTGATACTGTCCCCAATGATTTAGAGCATGTATGTTTAGAAGAGATCGATTTGCAGACAAAAATTAGAGATGATTTCAGTGATGAACCTTTACGGGAGGGTGAAAGATGGTTTATTGATGGATCTTCCCCCTCCATTGACGGCATTCGTTATAGCGCGTATAGTATAGTGGATGGGAATGAAGGAGTTGTGATTGAAGCTGGTCATCTTCCCAGTTATTGGTCGGCACAATCCTGTGAATTATATGCCCTCTGCAGAGCTCTCCAGGGTTTAGAGGGAAAGGTGGGCACAATCTATACTGACTCAAAGTATGCCTTTGGTGTAGTGCACACCTTTGGAAAGATTTGGAAAGAGCGGGGAATGATATCTGGGAAAGGACAAAAGTTGATCCATGAAAACTTAATTATTCAATCCTTAGATGCTCTTATGTTACTTGAGGAGATAGCTGTAGTTCATGTACGGGGCCATCAACTTATTGACAGTCCTGAAGCACAGGGGAACAGACGGGCAGATGAAGCTGCCAAACAGGCTGCACTCACAGATAAAAAAGACATGCAGCTGTTACTCCCCACCCCACATGAGGTTCAAAAGACTCCCATCTTTTCACGGGAAGAGGAGGTTTATATGAAAAACCAGGGAATGCGTCAAACTGCTGATGGATTGTGGTGGACGGCAGAGGGACGCCAAGTACTGAACAAACCCTTGGCTCGTCAGATTATTGATCTGCTCCACCAGCAGAAACATTGGGGAACACAGGCACTTGTTGATGCTTTTGTACGGTCCTTTAATTGCTCAGGAATATACACTATAGCCAAGCAAAGTACACAGGGGTGCCCAATCTGTCAGCGAATGAATAAGAAAGTCATGCGCCAGGTAATGCCTGGAGGTCGCGATATAGCTGTACGCCCGTTTCAACGACTACAGATTGACCACAGAATTACCTAAGATAGGGGTTTATAAATACCTCCTGGTGATGGTGGATAATTTTACTCGATGGGTTGAGGCTTTCCCGACCCCTAATGATCGTGGTAGCACTGTTGTCCGGATGTTACTAGAGTCTGTTATTCCACGCTATGGCATTATCCAAACCATTGACTCAGATTGAGGTACACATTTTACATCTCAGGTACTCCAGGGTGTGTGTAAAATTCTGGGAATTTACATACCCCATGGCACCCCCAGAGTTCAGGCCGTGTTGAACAGATGAATCAGACCTTGAAAAATCAGCTCACTCGACTTCATGAGGAAACTGGTCTCTCCTGGATTAAATGCTTACCCTTAGCTTTAATCAGGACTCGCACAGTCCCTCGTAAGGATCTTGCTGTCTCAGCATATGAAATGATGTTTGGTCTTCCTTACATGAAATTCCACACTGATACCCCTACCCCTGAGGCTAATGACCAGTACATATCTAAATATTTACAGGGACTTTCTACTTCTCTGCATGACTTACGACAGAAGGGTTTATTAGCTCAAAACCCACCCCTGGACTATCCTATTCATTCTGTTAAACCTGGTGATTGGGTATATGTAAAAGCGTGGCAAGACCATAAACTAAAAGCGATATGGGACGGCCCTTATTGTGTACTTCTGATTACAGACACTGCAGTGTGAACAAAAGAAAAGGGATGGACTCACATACAACACATTAAACAAGCTAACCCACGAACTAAAGACGTTGATAATACACCCTCCACCTGGCGTGCAGTCTCGCATCCTTCTGGTCTGAAAGTTACGCTACGCTGGGACAAAGTGCTGTAATGTTATTTTTATTATTTGCTGTATTGTTTTTCTGCTGGTTCCCAATTTTTGGGAAACCACCCAATTGTATACAATGTATTAAGTTCTCCTGGAATAGGGGCAGCAGAGGTGAAAATTACTTTGAGGAATGGACAAGTTTACCTTTAAAATGCAGACAGGGCACAGGTATAGACTATATTCATAGTGGAGTACCTTATTTAGTATGGTTTAATATAGGATCCCAACATGGACCAGGGAAACAGACCTGCCCTAGGGGAGTGGATTAGGTTGGCGTCCTGGCTTCTACAGATATTAAAGAGATGAGTGGTACAAAGAAGATGGTGGGAAAAAGATAGGCAGAACATTAGTCAGGGCTATACCTGGAGTAGGGATGAAGTGGGTATATATGCTAATGCTCGCAGACAAGCTGCTTCTCACAGGTTAGGTAACAATTAACTCTCCACCCCAACTTGGCATCTTGTCAATCATCCATTGGTTCACGAATGCATTCAGAAGGCTAAAGGGAAGGCTAAAGGCAAGGCTAAAGGCAATCACTATAAGGGCGATTCGAGTTGTAAACGGCTCAGGCTGTTCCAGACTACCACAGCTGTTTGGCATTTAAACCGCTTAACCAGACTCCAGGCAGTTTTGAAGATTCTCACCAAACAGTCAGCGATGGCCTTGGATTTATTGGCTGAAGAACAACGACGGATACAAGCTAAAGCTTATCAAAACCGCCTGGTTCTCGATTACTCGTTAGCTGCTGAGGGCAGCGTTTGTGGAAGATCGATTGATGACAACGGTCACAATGGTCAGGCAGTTGAACTTTTTACTGGTGACTGGAGGTGGATACACACAGCCCTTATAGCAGTTGGACTCATTACTTCAGCCATCATGAAACTTCCCTGCCTAATGACTTGTGTGCAACGGACCCTTCGTCAGATCCCTACAACCCAAAGTATGTTTCCCAAATTCCGTCTGATGATGCTGAGATCACAGTTCGTTTACTGACTCGCTGGGAAAAAGACCAAGTTTCCAGTTGAGAATTTACTAAGCGTGCCTAAAGAAAAAGCGGGGATTGTGAGAGATAATAGATTATAGGAAGTAAAGTTAGTATGAATAAAATAAAGAATAATAGACAAGACTAGCGGAAGTTAAGTAAGTACTGAATAGGGATGAATTCCGATAAGAGTGTGAGGAAGGGTTCCGCAAGTACAATAGAAGAAAGGTCTTAGAGTGATAGAAAGAACTAGCAAGTTCTGCATATAGAATTAGTAAGTCCTGGGGATTAGAGGTGTGAATAAGGACAAAGACGGATTCATGAATGAGGACAATGACATGATGGGATCCAGACAGGATACCCCATAGTCTTCGAAGTTTACAGAAACTGCACGTAGGCAGACAGAATTACCAAATGCCAAACCAATCCAGGAGGCAGAAGAATGTTAAGGGGGGGGGTAATCTCTACACTGATATGAACTGTATAAAAGTTGGGTGAGCCCCAGTATGTGTGTGTATTCCCATGGTAAGGGGAAGCACCCAACTTTGCACTGTTGTACAATAAATGTTTTTTGTTCTCAATTTTTGTCTCGAGCGAAATCTGTGAAGGTACTTCTGTTTCTCACACTCACTAGCATCAATGGGGACCCCACTCCGGCCCTGTAAACGTGCAGGTCTGGACCCCCCATTAGCATCTATGGGGGCCCCACTCCCGTCCTGCAGACCTGGACCCCCACTTGCACCTTTGGGGTCCCCATTCCTGTCCTGGAGATGTGCAAGGCTGAATCCCCACTAGCACCTATGGGGTCCCCACTCTGGTCCTGCAGATGTGCAGGGCTGGACCCCCACTACCATCGATGGAGTTCCCCCCTCCAGCCCTGTAGACGTGCAGGGGTGGTCCCTCACTAACATCAATGGGGTCCACACTCCGGCCCTGTAGACGTGCAGGGCTGGACCCCCCACTAGCATCTATGGGGTCCCCACTGTGAGAAACAGAAGTACCTTCACAGAAATTGCTCAAGACAAAAATTGAGAACAAAGAACATTTATTATACAACAGTGCAAAGTTGGGTGCTTCCCCTTACCCTGGGAATACACACACACACTGGGGCTCACCCAACTTTTATACAGTTTATTTCAATATAGAAGTACCCTCCCCCTTACATTCTTCTGCCTCCCGGATGAGTTTGGCATTAGGCAATCCTGTCTGCCTACATGCTGTTTCTGTGAACTTGGAGGACCAGGGGGTAAGCTGTCTGTGTCCCATCATGTCATTGTCCTTATTGTCCTTATTCACAAACCTGCCTTTGTCCTTATTCACACCTTCCCAACTCAGGGCTTACTAACTCTTATATGCAGAACTTACTAATTAAACGTAATCTTTCGTCCTTCCTCAACTAAAATAGCAGTGGCTTCGATGGCTTGCACATATTCTGGCCAACCATGACAAACAGGGTCTAAAACTTTTGACAGAAATGCAACTGGCTGTCTACAGCCTGCCCTCTCTTGTGTTAATACTTCGGTGGCCACACCGTCTTTCGCATTGGTATATAGGTCAAATGGCTTATTTAGGTCGGGTAAAGCCAACACTGGGGCACTAATAAGGCGCTGTTTCACCAAGTTAAAATCTTTAATCTCTTCCTCTGTCCAGACAACAGCTTCACCCCCTAGAATCGCGAGTTTATCATAGAGAAATCTGACCAGGCTAGAATAATTTTCAATCCAGATTCTATAGTATCCCAATAAACCAAGGAATTTCCTAAGCTCTTGGGCATTCTTGGGAGGTGGGATCTGTAGAATACCACGTATCCTTTCCGGACTTATTTTCCTAGTCCCCTGACTCACCAGATGACCTAAGTATTTAACTTCTGATTGAACAAATTGTAATTTGGATTTGCTCACCCTGAGACCCTTATTCCCCAGAAAATTCAAAAGTTCAACAGTATACTGTTTAACTAATTCATACGTTTTTCCCGTGATTAACAAATCATCAACATATTGTATCAACTAAGGATTCACGTGATGGAGTAGTGGCCGGTCGGCAAACTCCAGCACTCTCCAGAAAAGTTTTAAAAAAACAGAGAAAACAGAAAGGCACAAACACGAAAATTAAAATAAAGTGAAAGTAAAGGTGGGAAGAAAATGGCAACGAAAAAAGAAAAGTCGAAAGCAATGGGAAGAAGAGAAGATGAAAAGACATCGGAAGAAGAAGGTGAAGGCCTTACCTGTCCGAGGAGGCCCGCTGTGGAGAGAGAATCCTGCTCCCTCAGGTCAGTCGAAGTCTCGAGCTCAGTACTACAAAAATGGCTCACGGAGCCAAACAAAAGTGCGCAACCACACATGCGCGAGGAGTCACGCATGCATGATGCGCATGAAAAAAAAACACTGACTGGAGGGGGGACCAGCTGAGGAGTCAATCTCCACAGCTGAGGATGACAGCTGCAACACAACAACAGGAAGAGAACATAGAAAACAACGAGAACAAGAAAGAAGAGAGTAAAAAGAAAACAAGGAAACAACAGATGACCAACCCAGAAGAAGAAGAAGAAGAAGAAGAACATAGAGAACTGGAAGAAGAAGGGAAAGGCAAGACAATGGATATTTATTTTTTAAAGAATATATGGAATCAGTAAAAGAATGGCAATCACAAGAATTTAGTGAAATAAAAAGAAGAATTAAAAGTACAGAAGAAAAAATGAATAGATTAGAGATGGTCATGTCAAATATAGGAAAAAGAGTGGACAAGGTGGAAGAACGAGAAACAGCCGTAGAAATGGAAGTAGAGGACTTAAAAAAGAAATTAGAAGAATCTAATAAAAAAGTTAAAGAGAGACAAGAGCTGTTAGCTCAGAAGATAGATATAATGGAAAATTATAATAGAAGAAATAATATAAAGATAGTGGGCCTTAAGGAAGATGAAGAAGGCAAGAATATGAGAGAATTTATAAAAGATTGGATCCCCAGGGTCCTAGGAAGACCAGAATTACAGGAAGAAATGGAAATAGAAAGGGCACATAGAACATTAGCCCCTAAACCACAACCACAACAAAAACCAAGATCCATTTTAGTAATATTCCTAAGATATGCAACAAGAGAAAATATATGGGAGAAAGCAATGAAGAAAATAAGAGAAGACAAAAAGCCACTGGAATACAAAGGTCAAAATTTTTTTTTCTATCCAGATATAAGTTTTGAACTCCTGAAGAAGAGGAAGGAGTTTAATACAGCAAAAGCGATCCTATTGTAAAAAGGATATAAATTTATGCTAAAGTACCCAGGGCAGCAGATCTGGAGGAAGCACAAAAATTTGCAGAACAACTACAAAACAAGCAGAGAGATGAAGACATGTAATGAGACCATAACTGACCACGAACTATATGTATGTGTGTGTATGGGTATATGTGTGTATGTATATATGTGTGTACATGAGTGTATCCGTATTTAAAAGAAAATATATAGAGTATAGATAAGAATTAATAAGGGAAAGAAAGGGAAGAGAGGAAGTAAGGAGGGAATTAAGAGAGTGACCTTTGTTGTATATGAAAATTAAAATCTTTTCTGGGGGGGCTGGGTGTGGAGGAGTTACAGTCACTGCGAAATCAGTTGACGCTTGCGTGTGAATTCGCAAATCCAAATGGAGAGGGGAGATGTGGTTGCCCGACAAGGGATAAAGGGCAACTCAGGAAGGGGAGGGGATAGTGGGGTTAAAGAAATTTTAGATAGGAGAATAAGGGAAATGTTTGATGTTTTAGAAATGTTGTCTTATAAAGTGTTAAAAAAAATGAAAGCAGAAATGGATAGGAAGGAAAGGTGATGATGAGGAAACGGAAAGGAAAGATAAACAAAGTATGAACTATATGACTTTAAATATTAATGGAATACATAACCAAATCAAAAGGAAGAAACTGCTAAATTTACTGAAAAAAGAAAAAATTGACATAGCATTCGTGCAAGAAACACACTTAACTGAAGTGGAACACAAGAAATTAAAGAGAGATTGGATAGGACATGTAACAGCAGCATCATATAATTCAAAAGCTAGAGGAGTAGCTATATTAATCAGTAAAAATGTACCAATTAAAATAGAAGAGGAAATAATAGATCCAGCAGGGAGATATGTAATGATAAAATGGCAGATATATTCGGAGTTTTGGAATTTACTCAATGTATATTCACCTAACGAGGAAGATCAAAAATTTATGCAAGATATTTTTTTGAAGATAGCAGACATGCAAGGGAACACACTAATAGGAGGGGATATCAACCTTAATTTGGATTCAAACATGGATAAAACTGGGAAAAAATTAACAGAAAGAACAAAGTAACCAAATTTATAATTAAATCGATGCAAGAAATGCAACTTTTGGATATATGGAGGAAACAACACCCAAAGGAAAAGGAATATTCATATTATTTGGATAGACATAAAACATACTCAAGAATAGACCCATTCCTGTTATCAGCTCGCATGCAAGACAGAGTTAGGAAAACAGAATATAAAGCTAGAATATTATCGAACCACTCACCCCTGATATTGGCAATAGAGTTAGAGGACATCCCTCCAAGAATGTATAGATGGAGATTAAACTCCATGCTACTTAAAAGGCAGGATTTTAGAGAATTCATTGAAAGACAAATTAAAATGTACTTTGAAATAAATACAGAATCAGTGAAAGATAAGTTTATACTATGGGACGCAATGAAAGCGTTCATCAGAGGGCAAATAATAAGTTATGTAACCAAGATGAAGAAGGACTATAATCAGGAAACAGAGCAGTTGGAAAGGGAAATAGCAAATATAGAAAAAGAATTAGCAATGAAAGAAGATACAACTAAAAGAAGAGAATTGGCAGATAAAAAAATAAAATATGAAACACTACAAACATATAAGGTGGAGAAGAACATAATGAAGAGAAAACAGAAATATTATGAACTAGGAGAAAAAAACGCACAAAATTCTAGCATGGCAGCTTAAGACAGAACAAACTAAGAGAATGGTATTGGCATCAAGGAAAAAAGACAAACAAATCACATATAATCCAACGGAGATTAATGAAAACTTCAGAGAATTCTACGAACAATTATACCAAACTGAAAACGAAGGAAAAGAAGACAAAATAGATGAATTTTTAACTAAAATTGAACTACCGAAATTACAAACAGAGGAACAAAATGAATTAACAGAATCATTCGAAATAGTAGAAATACAAGAGATAATAAAAAAACTACCGAATAATAAAACACCAGGAGAGGATGGATTCCCAATAGAATTCTATAAAACATTTAAAGATTTACTAATTCCTCCCCTCCTGGAAGTAATCAACCAGATTGATAAAACACAAAGCTTACCAGATTCATGCAAAACAGCAATAATTACAGTAATACTAAAGCAAGGGAAAGATCCACTCGCACCAGCTTCATATCGACCAATATCTCTACTTAACACAGATTATAAGATAATAGCTAAATTATTAGCAAACAGATTAGCTGATTATGTACCAAAAATAGTAAGTCTAGACCAAACTGGATTCATAAAAAAAAAGACGAACAACAGATAATATTTGTAAGTTTATTAACTTAATTCATGCAGTAGAAGGAAATAAAACTCCAACAGTAGCGGTTGCTTTAGACGCAGAGAAGGCCTTCGACAAAATAGAATGGAATTATTTATTCAAAGTATTGCAAAAATTCAGTTTACCACAGAAGTATATTAATTGGATTAAAGCATTATATAAGGGGCCATTGGCGAAAGTGACAGTAAATGGATATATATCAAAGCAATTTAACTTAAGCAGATCAACAAGGCAGGGATGCCCAATTTTGCCCTTATTGTTCGCGTTAGCCATAGAACCACTGGCAGAACTGATAAGAACAGAAAATAAAATAAAAGGGATTAAAATAAAAGACAAGGAATATAAAATCAGTTTATTTGCAGATGACGTTATAGTATACTTAACAGAACCAGAAATATCAATAAAAGAATTACATAAGAAATTGAAGGAATATGGAGAAGTGTCAGGATACAAGATTAATGCAAATAAAAGTGAAGCAATGCCAATGAATAATGCGGATTTCTCAAAATTTAAGAAAGAATCACCATTCAGATGGCAAATGCAAGCAATACGATACTTAGGTATACAAATAAATAAAAACCTCGGCCATCTATATAAACTCAATTATTATCCACTAATGAAAAAAATTACAGGACGACTTAGAGCATTGGAAAAACTTACCACTAACACAAAGAGGAAGGATAAACTGTATTAAAATGAACATTTTCCCAAGGATACAATACCTATTTCAGGCATTGCCAATACACTTGACAGAGAAATTCTTCAAGGAGTTAAAGAAAATAATAAGGAAATTTTTATGGAAAGGGGGGAAACTGAGGATAGCACTAGATAAATTAACAGAATGGTATAAACAAGGAGGCTTACAACTGCCAAACTTTAAAAATTATTATAGAGCCGCACAATTAAGATACCTATCAGATTTTTATCAAGCAAGGGAAAAGCCAGATTGGACTAGATTAGAACTAGATAAAATAGGGGAGAAGATACCCAAACATATGTTATATAAATGGGATGAAAAATTGGTACAACGTAGGAATTCTCCAGTATTACATCATCTGCTCAATATTTGGAAGAAGATTCATGTAGAAAGGAATAAAACAAATTACCAACTACCAAAACTAATACTGACACAAAATCAGCTAATCCCTTTTACAATAGATAACCTTTCCTTTAGAGAATGGGAGAAAAAAGAGATCAAAAGAATAGAAAATTGCTTTTCGGGAAATAAATTATTATCCTTTGAACAAATGAAGGATAAATATAATATAACTCACGATACAGTGTTGGCATACTACCAACTGAAATCCTACTTGAAGGACAAATTGGGAAGCAGGTTACCAGAGGGAAGTAACTTTGAATATGTGATTACAGACACAATGATAATCAAAAAATTTATAAAAAACGTATATTAAACTACAAGAAAAGGAGAATGAGGAAACAAATGGTAAAACTAAACAAAAATGGGAACAAGATCTAAACATAAAGATAAAGAAGGAGAGGAGTCACGTGATGGAGTAGTGGCCGGACGGTGAACTCCAGCCCTCTCCAGAAAAGTCGGGAAAAACAAAGGAAAACACAAAGGCACAGAAATAAAAGTTACAGAAAAGTGAGTATAAAGGTGGAAAGAAGATGGCGGCAAAAAAAGAAAAATCGAAAGCAACGGTAAGAAGAGAGGAAGAGAAGACAAAGGAGGAAAAAGGTGAAGGCCTTACCTGTCCGAAGAGGCCCGCTGCGGAGAGAGAAACCCGCTCCCTCAGGTCGGTAAATAATGGACTACAAAAATGGCTCGCTGAGCCAAGTAAAAGTGCGCAACTGCGCATGCGCGATGCGAATGAAAAAAAACACACCGACGGGAGGGGGGACCAGCTGGGGAGTCGATCTCCACAGCCGGCAACGACAGCTGCAGAACACCTGCAGCAAGAAGAGACCAGTATAGACACCATATAGACACCATATAGAAAGTATAGACAAGAATTAATAAGGGAAGGTAATTGAATAGAGAGAAAAAGGAGAGAATTAAAAGAGTGACCTTTGTGACATATGAAAAGTGAAATCTTTTCTGGGGGGGCGGGGTGAGGGGAAATAGCGGTCACTGCAAAATCAGTTGACGCTTGCGAGTGGATTCGCAAATCCAAATGGAGAGGGGAGATGTGGTTGTCCGACAAGGGATAAAGGACAACTCAGGAGGGGAAGGGGAGATTGGGGATAAATAAGATAGAAATAGGAGAATAAGGAAAATGTTGGATGTTGTAGGAATGTTGTCTTATAAAGAGTTGAAAATAAGAAAACAGAAATGGAAAAGGAGGAAAGGTAATGATGGAAAAACGGAAAGAGAAGATAAACAAAATATAAAAGGGCTACGCTGAACTATATGACTTTAAATATTAATGGAATACATAACCAAATTAAAAGGAAGAAACTACTAAATTTAAATGAATAAATGTATTCCATTAGAAAAAATAACATATAGGTTAAGAAATAATATTGAAATATTTGAACAAGTATAGGAGCCTTACATTAAATACAATAGCGAAAACCTACCGGGGACAAACATTACCTAAGTTGATGGAAGGAGAAGGAAAGAAAAGAATGGACTCAGTAGAATTTCTGGTGTATTTTTGTTGAATGACAACATTGTCTGACTGGCTTAATGCAACCTAGATTGTATACCTAAAATGGATGAGAGGGGGGGTGGGGGGTGGCTTGGGAGGAGGGGGGGGGAGAAAAAGTCACTGTATAGTGTATATCATGGCTAATGTGATTTATGTTGTGAAAAATAAAAAATTTTTAAAAAAAAGGATAAAGAAGGAAACATGGGAGAAGTTATGCTCAGGAACTATGAGAAATACAATAAATACGAGGTTATGTATGATACAATATAACTGGATACACAGGCTATATACTACACCTCAAAAGTTAAATAAATGAGACCCAACAGTATCTGTCAGATGTTTTCGCTGTAAAAAGGAAATGGGAACAACAATTCATGCAATCTGGACATGTGAGAAAGTGAAAAAATTTTGGGAAGATCTAAACCGGATATTAAATAAAATCACAAAAAGCAATATACCAAAAAACCCAGAGATCTTCCTCCTAAGTAACATAAAAAACAAAGAATTTGGACTTGATTTGGATGGTGCACAAAAAAGATTTGTTAGAATAGCCCTAGCTGTAGCAAAAAAATGTATTATGTTAGCTTGGAAATTAGAAGATAACTTGAGAATACATCAATGGTATATAGAAATGAATAAATGTATTCCATTAGAAAAAATAACATATAGTTTAAGAAATAATATTACAATATTTGAACAAATATGGGAGCCATACATGAAACATAATAGAAAAAACCTACCGGGGACATCTACCACCTAAAATGACAGAAGGAGAAGAGAATGAAAAGAATTGACTCAGTTGAATTTCTTGTTTATTTTTATTGAGTGACAACATTGTTTGACGGGTTTAATGTATCTTAGACTCTGAACTTTAAATGAATGGGAAGGGAGGTAGGGAGGGTAGGATGGGAAGAGGGGGGGGAGAAAACGACACTGTATATATTTGAAAATGAAAATGTATGTATCTTGATCAATGTGGTTTATAGTGTGAAAAATAAAAAATTTAAAAAAAACATATTGTATCAACTGGCAGTTCTCTCTCCGAGGGGCCTCGTCTAGTATTTGTTCTAAGACCTGGCTGAATAAATTTGGTGATTCTGTAAAACCCTGGGGAAGGACTGACTAACGGTATTGATTGTTGCGTCCAGTAAAAGGATTTTCCCATTCAAAGGCAAACATGTTTCTGCTCTTCGTTACTAACGGACAGGTCCAAAAAGCTTCTTTGAGGTCAATCACACTAAACCATTTACTATGGGGATCGATTTTACCCATTATCGTATATGGATTAGGTACAACCGGGTGACGGGTGAGAATAATTTTGTTCAGCTCCCTCAAACCTGCACTAATTAATAGGTACCATCTGGTTTTTGGACAGGTAAAATTGGGGTATTAAAATGTGACATACAAGGTTCGAGTATACCATCTTTCACCAACTGGTCAATTACTGGCTGCAGCCCCTTTCGGCCAGCCATCGGAATTGGATACTGCTTTCGTCTAATTACTTGCTCAGGATCTTTTAAAGTAACTTTTAAAGGAATATCTAACACTCCTCTATTGCCTCTTTTTGCCCATACTCAAGGATTCATTAGTTCCCGATCCTCCTCGGTTAATACATACAATTGAACCCTGATACCTGATTCCTGTGGTCTGGTACCGATAGCCAATTGGTACTGTAAATCTCGTCCTAACAAACTCCAGCTTGGGGAACTAGTAGAATGTCCTCCGTTACTATCTTCTCTCCCATTTGTATTCTTAAATCCCTTAATACAGGGACCGTAAAATCTCTTCCTCCTACTCCCGAAATCATCACTGTCCCCTCTATCTTAACACCCTCGGGTGGTTGTAAAATACTAGACCGGGCTGCCCCAGAATCTACTAAAAAGGTCATCTTGTCACTGTGGGGTCCTATGCTTAAATTTACCAATGGTTCTCCGTGCAGCCCCACAGTGTGTATTGACTGAGAACTGTGACCCCCCCCCCCCCCCTTTTCATAATCTGCTTCCATCAGTGCGTAAGATCCCATCTCCCTGGCTCGCATTGGGCATTCTCTCTTAAAATGTCCCTCCTTTTTACAATGGTAGCAAACTAATGCTCCTGTTTCACAATTCCTACCGGGATTTCCACGAGGTCCTGGGAACGGTTGTCGTCCCCGGAATTCCCCTCTACCCTTGCCCCTGCTCTGGTCTCTACTCTCCCACTCCCGGCGCTCCTCCCAATGTCCAGAAGCTGGCACACAGCCCCTATCCTTTCCTTGCTGCCCCTCCATGACTTCCTTGACTGCCTGGATCAAAATCTTAGCCTTTCCTTTCTGTTTATCCTCAGACCTCTAGACGTATGCCCTTTGTGCGATCTGTAAAAGCTGTGTTCTTCCCTGTTCATGCCAATTCTCAGTCTTCTGCAATTTCCTTCCAATGTCTGGGGCTGAATTTGTAAAGAAGCCCATTAATACCAATTGTTCACCCGCTGGGGATTCTATATCCAGACCCCCATATTGCTGTATGGCCATACGCAATCTATTCAGAAATGCAGAGGGGGTCTCCTCGGGACCTTGGGAACCTCAAATGCTTTCTTAAAATTCTGGCCCTTTGGAACAGATTCCTTGATTCCTTTTATCAGATTAACCCTATATTCCTCCATTAATGTGCGACCATCATTAATATTCTTATACCAATTTGGTTTTGCCAAGGGGAATTTAAGTTCCCCAGGTATCGCCTCTGGTTCCCCTTGGTGTTCCCTATCCCAGACTCTAATCCCTGCCTGGTGAATCATTCCATGTTCATCCAAAGTGAACAGAGCCCTAAAGATCAATGTTAACTCATCCCATGTATATATTTTTGGTCCCAAAACTTGATCTAATTGTTCGGCACATCCCTGAGGATCCTCTATCAGGGAGGTCATTTCCCTCTTAAAGTTACGCACCTCCGTACTAGTCAGGGGCACATTTACGAAACCGAGACCCCCTCCCATGGGAACTTCCCGTAAAGGTCTCATCCAGTTAATTTCTGGCTTATCCTCTCCTTTATAATGTCTAGGTTCCTGCTCTCCGGGAAATGAATCAAAGGGTTCTGCCCTTCCCTCCCAGAGAGTCTCACACTGTTTTGAATCAAAGTCTCTTCCCTCTCTTGTCAATTGAGGTGGTAATCTAGTACTTTGTGAACGGGTCATCATACCACCCCTACTTTCTTCTCCTTTCTTTAGCTGTGGGGGAGGAGGGGAAGGTGAAGAAGGGTAGAGCAAAGGAGAGAGGGGAAAGATAGGAGCCGGCATAGGAGGAGCATAAGGTGGAGGAAGGGAATGTAACACACCCCATCCTTGTGTTTCAGGGACAAAAGGTTCCTCATCCTTCTTGTCCTTACATTCCTTTTCATTCAAAACCGATCCACTGAGCCAGCAGGCTGCATATTCTCTGCCCTCAATATTATCTCTTTGATTTTGATAGAGCCAGATGTTCAATGCCTGACACATCCAGTCCTCGTCGGATCCGAACTTTGGCCAATATACCGACTTCCCTTTTATCGGGTTTTTAACCCATTCCAGACAGCAATACCTGACCATGGTCTGTTTGTCTTTCCCACAGGTTCTCCCCGCACCCCAATCAGATAGCATTAATCCTAACGGACTTTGCTTAGTTATCTGATCGTCTCGTCCTTCCTTAGGACTATTTCCCTTGCTACTCACACATCCCATACTCTTTGGCTTGGCGTCGCGGACGAAGATTTATGGAGGGGTAAATTTTCACGTCAGCTGCAGGCTCGATTGTGGCTGACAAGTCCGATGCGGGACAGGCAGACACGGTTGCAGCGGTTTGCAGGGGAAAATTGGTTGGTTGGGGTTGGGTGTTGGGTTTTTTCCTCCTTTGTCTTTTGTCAGTGAGGTGGGCTCTGCGGTCTTCTTCAAAGGAGGTTGCTGCCCGCCGAACTGTGAGGCACCAAGATGCACGGTTTGAGGCGATATCAGCCTACTGGCGGTGGTCAATGTGGGCAGGCACCAAGAGATTTCTTTAGGCAGTCATTGTACCTCTTGTTTGGTGCACCTCTGTGTCAGTGGCCAGTGGAGAGGCTCGCCATATAACAAGATCTTGGGAAGGCGATGGTCCTCCGTTCTGGAGACGGGGCCTACCCAGCGCAGATGGATCTTCAGCAGCGTGGATTCGATGCTGTCGGTCTCTGCCATCTCGAGTACTTCGATGTTAGGGATGAAGTCGCTCCAATGAATGTTGAGGATGGAGTGGAGACAACGCTGGTGGAAGCGTTCTAGGAGCCGTAGGTGATGCCGGTAGAGGACCCATGATTCGGAGCCGAACAGGAATGTGGGTATGACAACGGCTCTGTATACACTAATCTTTGTGAGGTTTTTTCAGTTGGTTGTTTTTCCCAGACTCTTTTGTGTAGTCTTCCAAAGGCGCTATTTGCCTTGGCGAGTCTGTTGTCTATCTCGTTGTCGATCCTTGCAACTGATTGAAATGATGTAGCCGAGATAGGTAAAACTGGGATCCAGTAGCTATTCCTAGTGCGCTTCCTTAACGTCCTCCCATCGTTTGTTCTCAATGCCTCTTCTTGGATATCACTCGCTTCATCCCACTGACCAGTCACCCGTCGTCCGTGAGTCCAGCTGAATCAGCCGGGGTGCACCTACCCTTGCCCGTCGGGCACTCTGTTAGTGGAGGGAGTGGGATCCCGGAGCCCCATTTGTGAGAAACAGAAAATACCTTCACAGAAATTGCTCGAGACAAAAATTGAGAACAAAGAACATTTATTATATTTATGACAATGCAAAGTTGGGTGCTTCCCTTACCCTGGGAATACACACACACACTGGGGGCTCACCCAACTTTTATACAGTTTATTTCAGTATAGAAGTACCCTCCCCCTTACATTCTTCTGCCTCCTGGATGAGTTTGGGCATTAGGCAATCCTGTCTGCCTAAGTGCTGCTGTGAACTTGGGAGGGGGTATCCTGTCTCCGTTCATGTCATTGTCCTTAATTTCACCTGCCTTTGTCCCTTATTCCACACCTTCCCAACCCTCAGGGCTTACTAACTTATATTCAGAACTTGCTAATCTGTCTAAAGGCTTACTAATTACATATGCGGAACTTGCCTGACTCTGTCAAGACCCTTATCTTATTCAGACTCTTTACTTCCTACATTCTATTATCTATCCTTATCCTATTCATATTGGCTTTATTTATTACACATATATCCATCCTAGCTTTCTTCATCTCTCATATTTTCATATTAGTTTTACTCATCTCTCACACCACTCCCATCCTGTAGACGTTCAGGCTGAACCCCCACTGGCATTTATTGGCTCCCCACTCCCGTCCTGCAGAGTGCAAGGCTGGACCCCCCACTAGCATCTATGGGGGTTCCCACTCCCATCCTGTAGACGTGCAGGCTGCACCCCCACTGGCATTTATTGGCTCCCCACTCTGGCCCTGCAGACGTGCAGGGCTAGACCCCCATTAGCATCGATGGGGACCCTACTCCAGCTCTGCAGATGTGCTGGCCTGGACCCCCACTGGAATTGAATCAACAAGATGGCGACGGCTACTATAAACCACAAGGTGTAGTCATAGGATATGACGTGCTTCTGGTCGGGAGGACAACATGACGGCGGATATTAAACTGCAAGGGTGTAGTAGTATTTTAGCCAGGATGTATTTCCAGTAGGGGGACACAAGATGGCAGCGGCTACTATAAACCACAAGGGGTAGTCATAGGATATGACGTACTTCTGGTCGGGAGGGACAACATGACGGCGGATATTAAACTACGGAGGGTGTAGTATTATAGCCAGGATGTATTTCCAGTAGGGGGGACACAAGATGGCGGCAAGTGGCAAAAACTACAAGGGTGGAGTCATAGGGAAGGTTTTATTCGGTAGGGGAAAAACAAGACGGGCGACTGAGATATATCTACAAGTAATGGAAGTGTAGGACATATTTCCGGTAGTGAAGGACAAGATGGGGGCGGGGTGGTTTTAAAACACAAGGGTGCAGTAAATAATGATAGGACGTATTTCCCGGTAGTGGTGGACAAGATAGCGGCGGGGTTTCACATCTACAAGGGTTTTTGTCCTGAATGACGTATTTCCGATGAGGGGGGGGAGAGCGAGAGCGAGCTGCAGCGCTCTTCCGCCCCGCCTTCCGCCATCCACCGATTCCGTCCGACGTCCGCCCCGCTCTCCCCCCGCCAATTTCCGGTTCCGGCGAGTGGAGGCAAGATGGCGGCGGGCCGAGGTGCTGGAGTATAAACGAGGTGTATCAAGAGCAGAAGGGGATCCTGGTGAGAATCGGGGGAGGGGTGGAGAAGGAGTGAGGCAGAGAAGAGGGAGAGGGAAAGGGGTGGAGGAGGAGGGAAAGGGAAAGGGGAGGAGGGAGAGGGAAAGGGTTGGAGGGGGAGGGAAAGGGGGTGGAGGGGGAGGGAAAGGGGTGGAGGGGGGAGGGAAAGGGGTGGAAGGGGAGGGAAAGGGGTGGAGGGAGAGGGAGAGGGGTGGAGGGGGGAGGGAGAGGGGTGGAGGGGGTGAGGGGAGGAGGGGGTGGAGGGGGAGGGAGAGGGGTGGAGGGGGGAGGGGAGAGGGGTGGAGGGGGAGGGAGAGGGGTGGAGGGAGAGGGAGAGGGGTGGAGGGGGGAGGGAGAGGGGTGGGAGGGGGAGGGAGAGGGGTGGAGGGGGGAGTTCAGTCCCAGAGAGAGGGGGGGAGTTCAGTCCCAGAGAGAGGGGGGGAGTTCAGTCCCAGAGAGAGGGGGGAGTTCAGTCCCAGAGAGAGGGGGGGAGTTTCAGTCCCAGAGAGAGGGGGGGGAGTTCAGTCCCAGAGAGAGAGGGGGGGAGTTCAGTCCCAGAGAGAGGGGGGGAGTTCAGTCCCCAGAGAGAGGGGGGGAGTTCAGTCCCAGAGAGAGGGGGGGGGAGTTCAGTCCCCAGAGAGAGGGGGGGAGTTCAGTCCCCAGAGAGAGGGGGGGAGTTCAGTTCCCAGAGAGAGGGGGGGAGTTCAGTCCCAGAGAGAGGGGGGGAGTTTCAGTCCCCAGAGAGAGGGGGGGGAGTTTCAGTCCCAGAGAGAGGGGGGGGAGTTCAGTCCCAGAGAGAGGGGGGGGAGTTCAGTCCCAGAGAGAGGGGGGGAGTTCAGTCCCAGAGAGAGGGGGGGGGAGTTCAGTCCCAGAGAGAGGGGGGGGAGTTCAGTCCCAGAGAGAGGGGGGGGGAGTTCAGTTCCCAGAGAGAGGGGGGGAGTTCAGTCCCAGAGAGAGGGGGGGGAGTTCAGTCCCAGAGAGAGGGGGGGAGTTCAGTCCCAGAGAGAGGGGGGGAGTTCAGTCCCAGAGAGAGGGGGGGGAGTTCAGTCCCCAGAGAGAGGGGGGGAGTTCAGTCCAGAGAGAGGGGGGGAGTTCAGTCCCAGAGAGAGGGGGGGAGTTCAAGTCCCAGAGAGAGGGGGGGAGTTCAGTCCCAGAGAGAGGGGGGGAGTTCAGTCCCAGAGAGAGGGGGGGGGAGTTCAGTCCCAGAGAGAGGGGGGGAGTTCAGTCCCAGAGAGAGGGGGGGGAGTTCAGTCCCAGAGAGAGGGGGGAGTTCAGTCCCAGAGAGAGGGGGGGGAGTTTCAGTCCCAGAGAGAGGGGGGGGAGTTTCAGTCCCAGAGAGAGGGGGGGAGTTCAGTCCCAGAGAGAGGGGGGGAGTTCAGTCCCAGAGAGAGGGGGGGAGTTCAGTCCCAGAGAGAGGGGGGGGGAGTTCAGTCCCCCAGAGAGAGGGGGGGGAGTTCAGTCCCCAGAGAGAGGGGGGGGGAGTTCAGTCCCAGAGAGAGGGGGGGGGGAGTTCAGTCCCAGAGAGAGGGGGGAGTCGAGTTCAGTCCCAGAGAGAGGGGGGGGAGTTCAGTCCCCAGAGAGAGGGGGGGAGTTCAGTCCCAGAGAGAGGGGGGGGAGGTTCAGTCCCAGAGAGAGGGGGGGGAGTTTCAGTCCCATAGAGAGGGGGGGGAGTTCAGTCCCAGAGAGAGGGGGGGAGTTCAGTCCCAGAGAGAGGGGGGGGAGTTCAGTCCCAGAGAGAGGGGGGGGAGTTCAGTCCCAGAGAGAGGGGGGGAGTTCAGTCCCAGAGAGAGGGGGGGGGAGTTCAGTCCCAGAGAGAGGGGGGGGAGTTTCAGTCCCAGAGAGAGGGGGGGGAGTTCAGTCCCAGAGAGAGGGGGGGGGAGTTCAGTCCCAGAGAGAGGGGGGGGAGTTCAGTCCCAGAGAGAGGGGGGGGAGTTCAGTCCCCAGAGAGAGGGGGGGAGTTCAGTCCCAGAGAGAGGGGGGGGAGTTCAGTCCCAGAGAGAGGGGGGGAGTTTCAGTCCCAGAGAGAGAGGGGGAGTTCAGTCCCAGAGAGAGGGGGGAGTTCAGTCCCAGAGAGAGGGGGGAGTTCAGTCCCCAGAGAGAGGGGGAGTTCAGTCCCCAGAGAGAGGGGGGAGTTCAGACCCAGAGAGAGGGGGAGTTCAGTCCCAGAGAGAGGGGGAGGGGGGGGGGGTTCAGTCCCCAGAGAGAAGGGGAGGGGGGGGTTCAGTCCCAGAGAGAAGGGGAGGGGGGGGGTTCAGTCCCAGAGAGAGGGGAGGGGAGGGGGAGTCAGTTCCCCTAGAGAGGGGAGGGGGGAGGGGGATCAGTCCCATAGAGAGAGGAGAGCGGGGGGTCAAGTCCCACAGAGAGGGGAGGGGGGATCAGTCCCACCGAGAGGAGGGGGAGGGGAGGGCGGTCAGTCCCATAGAGAGGGGAGGGGGGCGGTCAGTCCCCAGAGAGAGGGGAGAGGAGGGCAGTCAGTCCCCTGAGAGAGGGAAGGGAAGGGGGGGGTCAGGGAGGGGGGGCATCAGTCCCTTAGGGAGAGCGAGGTCAGGGAAGGGGGTGTCAGTCCCTTAGGGAGGGGGGTGGTCAGTCCCCTTAGGGGGTGGGGGTCGGTCCCTGAGGGAGGGGGGGTCGGTCCCTGAGGGAGGGGGGTCGGTCCCTGAGGGAGGGGGGGTCGGTCCCTGAGGGAGGGGGGGGTCGGTCCCTGAGGGAGGGGGGTCCGGTCCCTGAGGGAGGGGGGGTCGGTCCCTGAGGGAGGGGGGGGTCGGTCCCTGAGAGGGAGGGGGGTTCGGTCCCTGAGGGAGGGGGGGTCAGTCCCAGGGAGGGGAGGAGGGGGGTGGAGTCAGTCCCTGATGGAGGGGGGGGGGAGTCAGTCCCTGATGGAGGGGGGGGGGGGGGGTTTCAGTCCCTTAGGAGGAGGGGAGGGGGGTTGTCAGTCCCTTAGGGAGGGGGGTGTCAGTCCCTTAGGGGAGGGGGGGGAGGGGGGTCAGTCCCCTTAGGCAGGGGGGGGAGGGGGGGTCAGTCCCCTTAGGGAGGAGGGGAGGGGGGGGTCAGTCCCCGGAGAGGGGGAGGGGAGGGGGGGTCAGTCCCTGAGGGGGGGGGGTCAGTCCCTGAGGGGGGGTCAGTCCCTTAGGGAGGGGGAGGGGGGGGGTCAGTCCCTTAGGGAGGGGAGGGGGGTCAGTCCCTTAGGGAGGGGGGAGGGGAGGGGGGTCGGTCCCTTAGGCAGGGGGGGGGAGGGGGGGGGGTCGGTCCCTTAGGCAGGGGGGGGGGAGGGGAGGGGGGTCGGTCCCTTAGGCAGGGGGGGGAGGGGGGGTCGGTTCCTTTAGGCCAGGGGGGGAGGGGGAGGGGGGGGTCGGTCCCTTAGGCAGGGGGGGAGGGGAGGGGGGGTCGGTCCCTTAGGCAGGGGGGGGAGGGGAGGGGGGGGGTCGGTCCCTTGGGGGGGTCGGTCCCTTAGGCAGGGGGGGGGAGGGGAGGGGGGGTCGGTCCCCTTAGGCGGGGGGGGGGGGACAGTCCCCAAGAGAGGGGAGGGGGTGGGACAGTCCCCAAGAGAGGGGAGGGGTTGTGGGAGGGGGGCTCAGTCCCATAGAGAGGGGAGGGGAATGGGGGCTCAGTCCCATAGAGAGGGGAGGGAATGGTGGGTCAGTCCCATAGAGAGGGGAGGGGATGGGGGTCAGTCCCATCCAGAGAGGGAGGGAAGGGGTCAGTCCCCCTCCAGAGGGGGAAGGAGGGGGGGTGGGGAGGGGGGTCAGTCCCTTGGGTGGGGGGGGGGGATGGGGAGGGGGGGGGTCAGTCCCTTAGGCAGGGGGGGGAGGGGGAAGGGGGGGGTCTGTCCCCTTAGGCAGGGGGGGTGGGGGAGGGGGGGGGTCAGTCCCATCCAGAGGGGGAGGGGGGGTCAGTCCCATCCAGAGGGTTAGGGGGGGTGAGTCCCATCCAGAGGGGGAGGGGGTCAGTCCCCATAGAGAGGGGGGAGACGGATCAGTCCCATAGAGAGGAGGGAGACTGATCAGTCCCATAGAGAGGGGGAGAGGGGCAGTCCCATAGATTGGGGCAGGGGGGTTGTCCAGACTCATACAGTGGGGTGGGGGGGGGGGGGGCGTGGTCTGTCCCAGACAAAGAGGGAGAGATTAGTCCCAGAGAGTGAGAGGCCGAGATCAGTCCCAGAGAGTGAGAGGGCGTGGAAAAAATGTATAATAATCCTCTTCCCTCCCCCGGGGACAGGTCGATGGCCGCCTGCGACTCAACCGCCAGAAAACATCATCTTCAAGAACAGCAAGACGGGGAAGGTGGGAGAGCGTCCAGGCGTCGGATGTGCGGGACGGTGTGTGGAGACGGGTGGCCCGGGGATACGGTCTCAAACTTCAGCTTCACAACGGGGGTCTGTACAAGTATGATGGCTTCCGGGAAGCGGTGAGTCCACGGGGGGGGTGTTGGGGGGGGGGGGCACAGGGGGCGGAAAGCACCTCCCTGGGGAGACCTCTTTCTGGGACTGATCTCTTGTTGGACCCTTCCCTGTAACTCAGTCCCCTGATGTCCTGGCAACAATCCCAGTCAATCTTCAGGGGATAAAGTCCCGAACCAGTTGAACCCTTTCCCTTTACCTCATTCCCTGACTTCCAGACA
>NW_027212288.1:0-37293 GCF_036971445.1 Narcine bancroftii | reverse complement strand
TGGGCCACCTCTTGCGTGTGCTCGCTCGACTGCCCGTAAGTTAGTTCGCAAATTGAGCTCACCTGCTCCAACAGTCTCTGCCGAATGTAGCTGGCCGGATCTTATGTCCTCTCTGATCAGGCCCTCCGTGTTCACAGCGGCCGTCACAGCCTTGTAGTCGGAGGCTTGTCTGAGAGCTCGCAGGGCCCGAAGGTACTCGGTGCTCGATGCCTGGCGACGGCGTCTTCCGGTACTGGTTTTTCAGTGTTTCCTTCACTGTTGGGGTACGACTGGGCGTCCCTGGTCATCGGGAATACCAGGGGCCCGACCCGGGAATACCAGGGGCCCGACCCGGGAATACCAGGGGCCCGACCCGGGAATACCAGGGGCCCGACCGGGAATACCAGGGGCCCCGACCCGGGAATACAGGGGCCGACCGGAATACCAGGGGCCCGACCCGGGAATACCAGGGGCCCGACCCGGGAATACCAGGGGCCCCGACCCGGGAATACCAGGGCCCGACCCGGGAATACCAGGGGCCCGACCCGGGAATACCAGGGGCCCGACCCGGGAATACCAGGGGCCCGACCCGGGAATACAGCACTTGCAGCCTGTTGTCCTCTGATCGGACAATAGCAGAAGAGGCCTGCAGGAACACTTCGAAGCAACGCAGCCAGAGTTCTAAGCTGATGGATGCGTCAGGTGATTGTGGGTCGAGACCCAGCTTTTCTGGTTTCAGAATCTGCTCCATTATTAATAAACTTGTGAATAAAATTGATGCACCAACAGTAACTTCAAAGACTAGAAGTTGTAGAGAAACTGATGGCTTTTATTGACAACAGACTGGAGGCATGTCCATGCTGGCCGACTCACCTGGACTGAGGAGGGGGCTGTAGCACAGTTGCCTTTATTCAGGGGTCTGTGGGAGGAGCCTCAGACACAGTCAGCAAGGGGTGTGTCTTAACACAGCCAAACAGGTATGCAGCTAAACCAGGGCCAACCTGTCTGGTCCCTTTCCAAAACCTCAACCTCCTTCCTGTAATGGAGCCTGCTGGTGACGAGAAGTTTTTAATAGCCTGAATATGTCCGAGATGGTCTGATCTCAGGAGCTAAACAGGCTCAGTCCTGGTTAGTTCTTGGAGGGGAGACCACCTATGAACACCAGGTGCTGTAGGTTTCTGTGAGGGGCACTGGACAAAGTGGCGACTCTGTTTGCCTTAAGGCAGACAAAAGTTAAAGAATTTCATGTAGGTACATTCTAAATGTAATAATTACCTGACAATAATGGAACCTTTACCTTTTTTGGGGAGGTCGAAGTTTCCCCTCTGCACCTTCCTTATTTCTGATCTCCATCCACACTGCCTCAGAGGTGGAGCCCACTATGAGATCCTCTCTGAGTGTAGCTGTGACACTCCCCCATTAACAATGCTACACCTCCACCTCTTTCTTCCTTCTCTCTTCTGTCCAAAACAACAAAACCAATCCTGTCCTTGCAGCCATGTCTCAGTAATGGCCAAAACATCATTCCAAGCACCATCTGCCTTAATCACATGACTCCCAGCATTAAAATAAACACACTTCAGCCACAGTCTTGCTGTGACCATTCACCTGTCCCTCCTGTTCATCCTTTCAGACTGAAGGGCCCCAGCGTCTGCCCTCCCCTCAACTCCTCCATTTGCTGCCCCACTGCCACTCATAATAAAACCCTCACCAACAGCAGTAGTGAACATTGCGATGAGGTTCGAAGAGGGAGAGGAATATTGGGAAGGGAGGGGGTGAGGAAAAGTTCAAGGGGGTGGATGTATTGGGGAGGTTCGAGGGGGTGGGTGTATTGGGGAGGTTCGAGGGGAGGGGAGCATTGCGGAGGTTCGAGGGGGAGGGGAGCATTGCGGAGGTTCGAGGGGGAGGGGAGCATTGCGGAGGTTCGAGGGGGAGGGGAGCATTGCGGAGGTTCGAGGGGGAGGGGAGCATTGCGGAAGTTCGAGGGGGAGGGGAGCGTTGCGGAGGTTCGAGGGGGGTGGAGCGTTGGGGAGGTTCGAGGGGAGGGGAGCATTGGGGAGGTTCAAGGGGGAGGGAGCATTGGGGAGTTTCGAGGGGGAGGGGAGCATTGGGAGGTTCGAGGGGGAGGGGAGCATTGGGGAGGTTCGAGGGGGTGGGAGCATTGGGGAGGTTCGAGGGGGAGGGGAGCATTGGAAAAGGGAGGGATGTATTTGGAAAGGTTGGGTGAGGGGAGGTTCAGGGGAGGGTGTATTGGGGAAGGGGTTGAGTGGAGGTTCAAGAGGAGGGTGTATTGGGGAAGGGGGGCGAGTGGTTGGAGGAGGAGGGAAGTATTGGGGAAGGGAAGGGGTGAGTGGAGGTTTCAAGGGGGAGGGGTGGATGAGGGAAGGGAGGGTGAGGGGTTCAGAGAAAGAGAGGGAAAGGGAAGGATTGGAGAGGGAGGGGTTGGAGGGAGAGAAAGGTTGGGTGGGGTGTTGGTGGGTGGGGAAGTAGGGGTGGGTTAGGGAGGGAGGGAGGGGGAAAGGGTGGGTTGATTGGGGAGGAGTTCTGAGGCTGGAGTGGACGGATACTTGGGGAAGAGGATACAGTGATAATTGGCCGTCGGTTTGTTTCAGGAGGTGAAACTGTACAAGAATGCCCGGGAGCGAGAGAAGTGAGTGAGGGTGACACGAGGGTACCGGGGTTGGGAGGGGGAGGGATGGGGCTAATGCTACAGTGGGTGCTGGAGGTGGATGAAGGGCTGGAGCGGTGGGGGGCATTGGGTGGGGCTGAATTGGTGGGTGCTGGGGGTAGGGCAGTGTGTGCTGGGGTAGGATGGTTGGTGCTGAGAGTGGAAGTAGTGGTGGATGGGATGAATGGGTGGATGCTGGGGAGGGTGGGGCAGTGGGTGGATGTGGGAGTGGGGTAGTGGGGGCCAATGGAGGATGTGTGGGGGAGCTGGGGGTGGATGTGGGAGGAGCCCGGGTGGATGTGGGGGGAGCGGTGGGGGCAGTGTGTGGGCAGGGGTAGTGGGAGGATATGCTGGATTGTACCCGATGTTAAATCCATGCCTGAACCCCAGGTTTGACAACATGGCAGAGCTGTTTGCTGTTGTGAAGACTCTTCAGGCTCTGGAGAAAACCTACATCAAGGACTGTGTCACTCCCACTGAGTGAGTGTCTGATTCACTGTGTGGGTGAGGGGAAATAGGGGAAAGGGTGGGTAAATGTACCCCTCCACTAAATAATAATGTTACACTGGCACAAGCAATGAACAAAGAAATATCTGATGTATGTAAGAATGGAACGGCGGAAACATGGATAGGATAGGTGTAGAGCGATATGGGCCAAGCTGGGAGAGAGGTCCGTTGCAGATTGCGAAGGTTCGTCATTCCAGCAATGCTCTCACTTGTGCCCGGCCTTGTTCTGATCTGTTGCTTGTCTGGATGCTTCCCTCTCCTAGAATCACTCCCAACAGCTGCAACAGTTACAGGTCAACAGCAAATCCTTAGCCAATCCAGGCAGGGACGGGGTACTGAACTTTAAGATCAGCCATGATCTCGTTGAATGGCAGAGCAGGCTCGAAGGGTCGAATGACCTACTCCTATCTTCTATGTTTCTATCCCTCATTCGGTCAGAGACACCACCCCTGCTGCTCATATCTCCCTGAAGGGGGAGAGGATGGTATCCGTTTTGCTGTTTTGTGGTTCCATGGTTCTGTCACTGAATCTGTGGACAGCACCCCTCCCCTCCCCCCCCTCTCTCCCCCTCCCTCCCCCTCCCCCTCCCCCCTCCCTCCCCCCTCCCCTCCCTCTCTCCCTCCCTCTCTCCCTCCCCCCTTCCCCTCTCCCTCCCCCCTTCCCCTCTCCCTCCCCCCTTCCCCTCTCCCTCCCCCTTCCCCTCTCCCTCCCCCTTCCCCTCTCCCTCCCCCCTTCCCCTCTCCCTCCCCCCTTCCCCTCTCCCTCCCCCTTCCCCTCTCCCTCCCCCTCTCCCTCCCCCCTTCCCCTCTCCCTCCCCACTCCCTTCCCCTCCCTCCCCCCTCCTTCCCCCTCCCTCCCCCCTCCTTCCCCCTCCCTCCCCCTCCCTCCCCCTCCTTCCCCCTCCTTCCCCCTCCCTCCCCCCCTCCCTCTCACCCTCCCCTCTCCCTCCCCCCTTACCGTCCCCTCTCCTATAGAACCAGAGAACATTACAGCAGAGAAACGGGCCCTTCAGCCCTTCTAGTCTGTGCCAACCTTTTTTTTTGCTTAACCTCACTGACCTGCACCAGTCCATAGCCCTCCATTTCTCTCCATCCATGTACCTGTCCAAATTTTCTTAAATGTTAAAATTGAGCCCACATTCACCTCTTCAGCTGCAGGTCATTCTACACCCCTACCCTCTGTGTGAAGAAGTTCCCCCTTAACCTTTCCCCTTTCACCCTTAACCATGTCCTCTGTTTATGTCTCACCCACCCTCAGTGAAAAAGCCGACCTACATTTGCTCTGTCAACATCTACAACGTCTCTTCTACACCCCTACCCTCTGTGTGAAGAAGTTCCCCCTAAACATTTCCCCTGTCACCCTTAACCCATGTCCTCTGTTTATATCTCACCCACCCTCAGTGGAAAAAGCCGACCTACATTTGCTCTGTCAACGTCTACAACGTCTCCAATCTTAGTGTAACCTGCAAACTTGCTGATCCAATTCACCTCATTATCATCCAGATCATTGATATTGATGACAAACAACGATAGTCTCAGCACCGATCCCTGAGGCACATCACGTCACAGGCCTCCAGTCTGGGAAGCATCTTCCACCACTACTCTCTGCCTTCTCCCATCCAGACATTGTTGAATCCAGTTCACTACTTCACTATGAATACCCAGCATCTGAACTTCCTGACCAACCTCCCACATGGGATCTTGTCAAAGGCCTTGCTAAAGTCCATATAGTCAACATCCACAGCCTTTCCTCCGTCAACTTTCCTGGTAACCACCTCGAAAAACTGACTCCCTAATCAGTCTCTGGCTATCCAAATAATTGTATATTCAACCTCTTAAAACACCTTCCAATAATTTATCTACTACTGACACCAGGCTCACCAGCCTGTAATTTCAAGGTTACTTTTGAAGCCTTTTAAATGCCGCTCTCTGGCCACAAACCCAAACTCTGATCGACTTTGTGACCTCGTCATACAAAACACGAAAGTCTGCACACACCATGATAAAAACGCAGTGCTGGAGAAACTCAGCTGGTCAAACGGTGTCCTTTATGGAGTAAAGATACAGATCCATTGTTTCAGCTTGAGCCCTTCATCAAGGTATGAGCAAAATGTTGGCAGGCTCCTGAACAAAATGGTGAGAGGAGGGTCATGGGGAGGAGCACAGTCCCACAGGCTGGAGGTAACAGGTGGATAAGGGAGGGAGGGCACACCACCAAATGGGGAGGGGGAGGGGGTGGGAGAATGGGGAGGGAAGGGGTGGAGAGCTGGAGGAAAGCAGATGGGGGATGGGAAGGGAGAGAGAACGGGGAGTGGGCCAGCAGAAACTGGAGAAGTTGATGTTAATGCCATTGGGTTGGAGAGAGCCCAGACGGAAAATTATTGTTGACCCTCCAGTTTCCGGGTGGGCTTGGTTTGGCAGTGCACAAGGCCATGGACAGTCATGTGTGCATGAGAGTTGGGCACATAACTGAAATGGTTGGTCACTGGGAGGTCTCTGTCATTGGTGAGGATGGAGCAAAGGTGCTCATCGAAGCGATCTCCCAGTCTGCCCAGTCTCCCGGATGTAGTACCATACGCAGAGATGACCCCTGCAGATTCACACATGTTGCTTCACTTGGTAGGACTGTTTGAGGCTCTGAATAGTAGTGAAGGAGGTAGTGTGGCCCTCCCATTCCCCCTCACCCAGACCCTGAGGCTGACAGCCTGTCCACTCCTCCAGATACACGGCCGCCTGCTCCCGCCTGCTGGTGCAGTACAAAGCAGCTTTCAAACAGGTGCAGGGTGCGGACGTCAGTTCCATCGATGAGTTCTGCCGACGATTCAGAGTAAGGCATGGTTCACAGGAGGATGGGGGCTCGTCAGTGTGGGAAGGGGGTTGTCATTTTGTCATTGAGGGGGACCATGTAGAGGGTGGGAAGCGTGTGTGTTGGAGGGCAACCTGTGGTTGGGGCTATGTGGGGAAACAGCTGCCATTGGGGAGGGGAGGAGTTGGTACGGCTGAGTATGGGGAGGGGAATCTGCCCGTGTTGGGGTGGATTCAGCTGCACATGGGGGAGAGGCAGGAAGTGGCTGCCCATTGGGGTGAGGAGCAAGCAAACAGCTGCCTGTGGCGGGGGGAAGTAGTGGCTGCATTTGGGGGGGGGTTGTAGCTACCCGTGGGGGTGGGGGGGTGGTGATGAATGACTGCTCGTGGTGGAGATGGTGGGGGGTGAAACAGCTCCCCGTGGGTGGTAGAGAGGTGGGAAACATCTGCCTGTGGGGGGTAGCGGGGAAACAGCTGCTTGTGAGGGAGGGGCGGTGAACGGCTGCCCGTAGGAGTGGAAGATGGTGGCTGCTTGTGTGGGGGAGCAGCTGCCCATGGGGGGATGGTAGCTGCCTGCAGCAGGGATGGTGGGTTGAGAGATGGTAGCTGCCTGCGTCGGGGGTGGGGGGGGCGGGAGATGGTGGATGCCTGTGGCAGGAGTTCCGCAGGGCCCCACTGACTGGTCCTGGCCCAGTTCCCTGCAGTGTCTTATCCTCCAGTTGGATTGCCCATTGGCCATGGAGCGGATTAAGGAAGATCGTCCCATCACCATCAAGGATGACAAGGGAAACCTGAACCGCTGCATTGCCGACATCGTTTCGGTGAGTGTGGCTCTGAAGCCGTCCAACAGAGCCAGGAGCACAGCCTCTCCTGTTTTCCCCTCCCCTCACCATGCTTTCAACAGAACCTATCCCTCTCATCCCTGCACATCTACGTGTCTGTTGAGAAACTTCTTAAATACTGCTGTTAGAACGGAGAACATCACAGACCACCCATGATGTGCTGACCAATATAAACACCCTCCCCCTATATTAACTAGGCCTCTTCAGGTGGACCCTCCACCTTGAGGGCAGCAGCGGATCTTAACCTGCGGTCTCACCTTTCAGGTGCAGCCCTAAAAGGCTGCTGCAGCCTTGCCTGGTCCACTTGAAGGGGCTTATTCATATGCAGACACCTCGTGGCACCTCCGGATCTAAAGGAGGTGGGTGATTGGTGCCGTAGCATCCCCCGTCATAAATATGCGACATAGCAATGGCTGTCTTCCCTACCTATAATCCTCCTGAGAGTTTGTCCAATGTCTCTGCATAATTCATACTCATCCAGGCAACATCCTGGTAAACTTCTTCTCTACCCTTTCTCAAGCCTCCACGTCCTTCCTGTAATGGGGCAACCAGAATTAAACACAGTATTGCAAGTGTGACCTAACAGAAGTTTTCTATCTCTGCAACATGACCTCAACCTTTCTCCTCCATTTTACTCCAGCCCCCAGTGAAGCCAAACAGACCATCCGCCTTCTCTCCATCCTATGGATGGGTGGCCATTCCATTGAGCTGAGGACCTGGACCTCAGATCCCTCCTTATTACTGTTGATATTCAGTAACTGAATGTTTCTGCCTCACTCCAGCTCTTCATCACAGTGATGGACAAGCTGCGGCTGGAGATACGAGCCATGGATGAGGTGAGGATCAATAGTCTGCCGTCTGTCTCCCCATTGGTCGGCACTGTTGGCCGGCTGTCTCCCCATCGGTCGGCACTGTCGGCCGGCTGACCCCCCCCGTCGGTTGGCACTGTCGGCCGTCTGTCCCCCCCTGTCGGTCGGCACTGTCGGCCGTCTGTCCCCCCCCGTCGGTCGGCACTGTTGGCCGTCTGTCTCCCCGTCGGTCGGCACTGTCGGCCGTCTGTCCCCCTCCCCCCATCGGTCAGCACTGTCGGCCGTCTGTCCCCCCCTGTCGGTCGGCACTGTCAGCCGTCTGTCCCCCCCGTCGGTTGGCACTGTCGGCTGTCTGTCGTCCCCCCCCCCCCCGTCGGTTGGCACTGTCGGCCATCTGTCCCCTCCTTCTGTCGGCCGTCTGTCCCCCCCGTCGGTCGGCACTGTTGGCCGTCTGTCTCCCCGTCGGTCGGCACTGTCGGCCGTCTGTCCCCCTCCCCCCATCGGTCAGCACTGTCGGCCGTCTGTCCCCCCCGTCGGTTGGCACTGTCGGCTGTCTGTCGTCCCCCCCCCCCGTCGGTTGGCACTGTCGGCCATCTGTCCCCTCCTTCTGTCGGCCGTCTGTCCCCCCCGTCGGTCGGCACTGTTGGCCGTCTGTCTCCCCGTCGGTCGGCACTGTCGGCCGTCTGTCCCCCTCCCCCCATCGGTCAGCACTGTCGGCCGTCTGTCCCCCCCTGTCGGTCGGCACTGTCGGCCGTCTGTCCCCCCCGTCGGTTGGCACTGTCGGCTGTCTGTCGTCCCCCCCCCCCCCCGTCGGTTGGCACTGTCGGCCGTCTGTCCCCTCCGTCGGTCGGCACTGTTGGCCGTCTGTCCCCTCCGTCGGTCGGCACTGTTGGCCGTCTGTCCCCCCATCGGTCGGCACTGTCGGCCGTCTGTCCCCCCCGTCGGCCGTCTGTCTCCCCTTCGGTCGGCACTGTTGGCCGTCTGTCCCCCTCCCCCCATCGGTCAGCACTGTCGGCCGTCTGTCCCCCCCTGTCGGTCGGCACTGTCGGCTGTCTGTGTCCCCCCCCCCCCCCCCCCCGTCGGTCGGCACTGTCGGCCGTCTGTCCCCCCCGTCGGCCGTCTGTCCCCCCCGTCGGCCGTCTGTCCCCCCCGTCGGCCGTCTGTCCCCCCCGTCGGTCGGCACTGTCGGCCGTCTGTCCCCCCCGTCGGCCGTCTGTCCCCCCCATCGGTTGGCACTGTCGGCCATCTGTCCCCTCCTTCTGTCGGCCGTCTGTCCCCCCCGTCGGTCGGCACTGTTGGCCGTCTGTCCCCCCGTCGGTCGGCACTGTTGGCCGTCTGTCCCCCCGTCGGTCGGCACTGTCGGCCGTCTGTGTTCCCCGCCCCCCCCCGTCGGTCGGCACAGTGCAGGCTATTCTGTCATGTTCCTGTGTATTCTTGTGGAACCAGTCCTCATTCTGTCCCCAAGCCCCAGCAGCCAATGAATTCTGGATCATTGTTACCTTTTGCATAACACACATCCTCATTTGCTTGTTGGAGCTGGGGCTTATCATAGAAAGAATTGTTTCATAGACAAGTTAAATGTACCCCTCCACCAAATAATAATGTTACACTGGCACAAGCAATGAACCAAGAAATATCTTATGTACGTAAGAATGGAACGGCGGAAATATGGATAGGATAGGTGTAGAGCGATATGGGCCAGGCGCAAGCAGGTAGGACTATGTGGGAGGGACATTTTGGTTGGCCCACTCTGTGACTAAACGGGTTCTCTGGTTGGCGTCAGTTGTGAGCAACGTGCTGCAGTTCAAGGTGTGTGGACATGCTGGGTGATGTTTCTGTGCTCCATAACCTGGTGAAGGCCAAAGCATGTTCCAGGGCACCACTATGTTCCTTTCACCATGACTGTTTCCTTAGATACAACCTGACCTCCGAGAACTCATGGAGACCATGAATCGGATGAGCAATCTGCCACCGGATTTCGAAGGAAAAGAGAAAGTTGACCAATGGTGAGTGGAGCCGAGCAGAGATGGGTGACTGTCAGTGTAAAAGGATGAACGAGTGCAGGCAGAGAGTGCTGAGCATGAATGGTGGAGGTAAGCAAGGAAATCTACAGATGTTGGGATCTACGTGCTGGAGAAACTCAGCAGGTCACACAGCATCCCTAGGAAGCCAAAGACAGTCAATGGTTCTGAGCCTGAGCCTTTCGTCAGGAGTGTGGAAAATCAGGCAGACACCTGATTAAAAAGGTGTGAAGGGGGAGGAAGAAGAGGGTGAGGTGAAGGTGGTACAGGGCAGTGGGCAGAATTGGGCACTGAGATTAATCTTGGTGTTGGTACAGGGCTGTGGGCAGACTGGAACAATGAGATTAATCTTGGTGTTGGTACAGGGCTGTGGGCAGAGTGGGGCACTGAGATTAGTGTGAGGTTAAACAGGAAAGTTTGCAGACTCATTTTTAATGTGAACAGATGCTGGGATTGCAGTGCAACATACAAAAGGGCCAGATAAACTCTGCAGGTCACACAGTGTCTATAAAGGGGAACCAATGTTTCAGGCCTGAGCCCTTTATCAAGGGAGGAGCAAAAGGCAGGCAGGCTCCTGAATAAGAAGGTTGGGAGAGGAAGGATGAGTGGGCAAGAGCACAGGCCAACGGGTCAGAGGCGGATATGGTGGGAGGACACATGAGGAACATGCTGAGAAGTGATGGGGAGGGGGTAGCTCTCTGATTGGAGAGGGATGGGGGTAGCTCTCTGATTGGAGAGGGATGGGGGTAGCTCTCTGATTGGAGAGGGAAGGGAAGGGGTGGGGAACTGAAGGAAGGGACACAGAGAGATAGAGAAAGAGTCTTGGTGGAGAGGTTTAATGGAAATTGGAGGTCGATGTTAATGGTGTCTGGTTGGAGAGTGACCAGACCGAATAGTAGGTGCTCCTCCAATTTATGGGTAGCTTAACATTGTATGAGGCCATGGACAGATATGTTGGTATGGGAATGGTGTGTGGAATTAAAGTGGTTAGCCACTGGGAGGTCCTTACTGTTCCAGCAGACAGACCTGAGATGCTCAATTAAACAATCTCCCAGTCTGCGCCCAGTCTCTCCGATGTAGAGGAGACCTCAACGGGAGTACCAGATGCAGTAGACGACCCTGAAGATTCACAAGTGAAATGTTGCTTCACTTGGAAGGACTGTTTGTGGCCCAAATGTTAGTGAGGGAGGAGGGATGGGTGTAATTGTAGCATTTCTTGCAGTCACAGGGGTAGGTGCCAAGAGAGCGATTGGTGAGGAGTAGATGAAGGACTCACGGAGGAAGTGGTTGGTCCCTGAGGAAGAGAGGGAAAGATTTGTCTGGTGATGGGATCACATTGTAGGTGGCAGAAATGGTGGATGAGGATGTTGTTGGATGTGTGAGCTGGTGGGCTGGTAGGCGAGGACAAGGGAAATCCTGTCCTTATTGTACAGGGGGTCGGGGGTAATGGAGGATTTGCGAGTGGTGGTGGTAGAGAGGGAGCCATGGTTTTTCTTAAGGAGGACATCTCGGATAATCTGGAATGGAAGACCTCGTCCTGGGAGCATACACAACAGAAGATTTGAGAGAAAGGATTAGGGGACAGGGTGTGAAGAGGTGGAGTCGAGGTAGCTTTAGGAGTTGGTGGGTTTGTAGAACGTGTCTGTCGAGATGGAGACAAAGTGATTGAGAAAGGGGAGAGTGTAACTAAAGATGGACCAAGTGAAGGCTGGGTGGAAGTTGGCAGGAAAGTAGATGAAGTCAAGGAACTCACCATGGGTGCATGTGGCAGCACTAAAAGTAGTCATTGATCTCGGCTTGTAGCATGGATTGCTCCATGTAGCCAGCAAAAAGGCAGGCATAGCTGGGCCCATGCGGGTACCCATGACTATCCCTTGAACTCGGAGAAAGAATGATGAGTCAAAGGAGAAGTTATTAAGAGTGAGGAGAAGTTCAGCTAAGTGGAAGAGGGGGCTGGTGGTGGAGGGGCATTGGTTGGGTTTGTTATCAAGGAAGAAACTTAGGGCTTTGAGTCCTCCTGTATGGATAATGGAGGTTGTGGACTTGGATGTCAAGTGAAAATGCGGTGGTCGAGTTCAGAGAATTGTAAGTTGTTGATGGAAGGCTTGTGAGTTATTGTGGATGTTGGTGGGGTGGAGCAGGTCAAGGGGAGACAAAATAGAGTCAAATATGTTGCTACCAGTTCAGTGGGGCAGGAGCACACGGAAACAATGGGTTAATCAGGATAATTAGGTTTGCGAACCTTGGGTAGGAGGTAGAACCAGACAGTGCGGGGATGGGAAAAAATGAGGTTGGAGGCCGTGGGAGGGAGATGACTAGAAGTGATGAGGTATGTGAGACAGTGGATTGATATTTCTTGGTGGGGGAAGTGACAGGAGGTATCTGAGAGCTGTGGTCTGGCCTCGGCAAGGCAGAGGTCAGTGCGCCAGACCACAACAGCACCACCCTTGTCTGTGGGTTTGAGAGTGAGGTTGGGATTGGTGCAGAGAGAAAGGAGGGCCGAGAGGGTGAGATTAGAGTAAATGAGGGCGGGGGTGAAGTCAAAATGGGTTTTTTTTCTTGGCGGCAGTTGGAAATATAAATATCCAGAGCAGGCAAAAGGCCAGATAAGGGGTGTGGGGGAGAGGGAGAATACTTCAGGTGGGAGAAGGGATGTTAGGTGGGAGAGGGGAGGTGGTGGAGAATCCTGGTTGAAGTTGTAAAACACTTCACTATGGTTAAAGTAAAAACAATGCTAGAGAAACTCAACAGGTCAAACAGTGACCTTCATAGAGAGTAAAGATACAGAAGCAATGTTTGCGGCTTGAGTAAAATGTGGAGGAGGAGCACCGTCTCTCAGGCAGGAAGTCATGGGTGGATAAGGGAGGGAAGGCACGCCAGCAAGTAGGGGAGGGGGGATGGCTCTGTGAATAGAGAGGGAAAGGGGCAAGGTGGTGAGATGTGAGGGTTGGTCCAGGGCTGTGGGGGAATACATTGGATGAACAGGGAACCCCAGGTGGTGTGGATTTAACCCTATGGTGTGCATTCCAGGCTCCAGAAGCTCAGCGTAATGTCAGCATCAGACGAGCTGGATGACTCACAGGTGCGGCAGATGCTGTTCGACCTGGAATCTGCCTACAATTCGTTCAACAGGTTCCTGCACTCATCCTGAAGACTGGGCTCTTGTCTTGCGACGCCTCCCCTCACTCCCTGTCGGTCCTGTCTGCCCATATCCGTGTGCTGTCTGCTGCATTGTTTGGGCTGTGGCTCGCGCGTCACACGCCAGCATCTGCACAGTTCCTTGTTTTACTTCTGTCATGTTCACCTTCTTTGAATAAACCTGAAAGATTCTCAGCCTGGTGTTCTCCCGACTGCATTACACACACATCCCTCCACACACTCCGCTCCATAACAGGTTCCCTGAGATGTTGGCTGTCTTTTGCCAGTGGCCTGGTGATGCTCGGTGTGCAATGATAGGTGCCCTCTGAAGGCTGCCCAGAAGTGCTAGGTGATCAGTGATGAGTGCTTGGCAGTGGGCCCCCAGCGATGGGTGCTCACCCATGAGGGTGCAGCAATGGGTACCTGGTACTGGGTCCTCACCCAGAGTGCGTGGCAATGGGCCCCCAGCAATGGGTGCTCACCCATGAGGTAGCAATGGGTACCTGGTACTGGGTCCTCACCCAGAGTGCGTGGCAATGGGCCCCCAGCGATGGGTGGTCACCCATGAGGGTGTAGCAGTGGGTGCCTGGTAATGGGTGCTCACCCAGAGTGCGTGGGAATGGGCCCCCAGTGATGGGTGCTCACCCATGGGGGTGTAGAAATGGGTGCCTGGTAATGGGTCCTCACCCAGCGTGCGTGGCAATGGGCCCCCAGTGATGGGTGGTCACCCATGAGGGTGTAGCAGTGGGTGCCTGGTAATGGGTGCTCACCCAGAGTGCCTGGCAATGGGCCCCCAGCGATGGGTGCTCACCCATGAGGGTGTAGCAGTGGGTGCCTGGTAATGGGTGCTCACCCAGAGTGCGTGGCAATGGGCCCCCAGCGATGGGTGCTCACCCATGAGGGTGCAGCAATGGGTACCTGGTACTGGGTCCTCACCCAGAGTGCGTGGCAATGGGCCCCCAGTGATGGGTGGTCACCCATGAGGGTGTAGCAGTGGGTGCCTGGTAATGGGTGCTCACCCAGAGTGCGTGGCAATGGGCCCCCAGCGATGGGTGCTCACCCATGAGGGTGTAGCAGTGGGTGCCTGGTAATGGGTGCTCACCCAGAGTGCGTGGCAATGGGCCCCAGCGATGGGTGCTCACCCATGAGGGTGTAGCAATGGGTACCTGGTACTGGGTCCTCACCCAGAGTGCGTGGTAATGGGCCCCCAGTGATGGGTGGTCACCCATGAGGGTGTAGCAGTGGGTGCCTGGTAATGGGTGCTCACCCAGAGTGCGTGGCAATGGGCCCCAAGCGATGGGTGCTCACCCATGAGGGTGTAGCAGTGGGTGCCTGGTAATGGGTGCTCACCCAGAGTGCGTGGCAATGGGCCCCCAGCGATGGGTGCTCACACATGAGGGTGTAGCAATGGGTACCTGGTACTGGGTCATCACCCAGAGTGCGTGGTAATGGGCACCCAGTGATGGGTGGTCACCCATGAGGGTGTAGCAGTGGGTGCCTGGTAATGGGTGCTCACCCAGAGTGCGTGGCAATGGGCCCCAAGCGATGGGTGCTCACCCATGAGGGTGTAGCAGTGGGTGCCTGGTAATGGGTGCTCACCCAGAGTGCGTGGCAATGGGCCCCCAGCGATGGGTGCTCACACATGAGGGTGTAGCAATGGGTACCTGGTACTGGGTCCTCACCCAGAGTGCGTGGCAATGGGCCCCCAGCGATGGGTGCTCACACATGAGGGTGTAGAAATGGGTGCCTGGTAATGGGTGCTCACCCAGAGTGCGTGGGAATGGGCCCCCAGTGATGGGTGCTCACCCATGAGGGTGCAGCAATGGGTACCTGGTACTGGGTCCTCACCCAGAGTGCGTGGCAATGGGCCCCCAGCAATGGGTGCTCACACATGAGGGTGTAGAAATGGGTGCCTGGTAATGGGTCCTCACCCAGAGTGCGTGGTAATGGGCCCCCAGCGATGGGTGCTCACACATGAGGGTGTAGAAATGGGTACCTGGTACTGGGTTCTCACCCAGAGTGCGTGGCAATGGGCCCCCAGCGATGGGTGCTCACACATGAGGGTGTAGCAATGGGTACCTGGTACTGGGTCCTCACCCAGAGTGCGTGGCAATGGGCCCCCAGCGATGGGTGCTCACACATGAGGGTGTAGAAATGGGTGCCTGGTAATGGGTCCTCACCCAGAGTGCGTGGGAATGGGCCCCCAGTGATGGGTGCTCACCCATGAGGGTGCAGCAATGGGTACCTGGTACTGGGTGCTCACCCAGAGTGCGTGGCAATGGGCCCCCAGTGATGGGTGCTCACCCATGAGGGTGTAGCAGTGGGTGCCTGGTAATGGGTGCTCACCCAGAGTGCGTGGGAATGGGCCCCCAGTGATGGGTGCTCACCCATGAGGGTGTAGCAGTGGGTACCTGGTAATGGTTGCTCACCCAGAGTGCGTGGGAATGGGCCCCCAGTGATGGGTGCTCACCCATGAGGGTGTAGCAGTGGGTGCCTGGTAATGGGTGCTCACCCAGAGTGTGTGGGAATGGGCCCCCAGTGATGGGTGCTCACCCATGAGGGTGTAGCAGTGGGTACCTGGTAATGGGTGCTCACCCAGAGTGCGTGGCAATGGGCCCCCAGTGATGGGTGCTCACCCATGAGGGTGTAGCAGTGGGTGCCTGGTAATGGGTGCTCACCCAGAGTGCGTGGGAATGGGCCCCCAGTGATGGGTGCTCACCCATGAGGGTGTAGCAGTGGGTACCTGGTAATGGGTGCTCACCCAGAGTGCGTGGGAATGGGCCCCCAGTGATGTGTGCTCACCCATGAGGGTGTAGCAGTGGGTACCTGGTAATGGGTGCTCACCCAGAGTGCGTGGGAATGGGCCCCCAGTGATGGGTGCTCACCCATGAGGGTGTAGCAGTGGGTACCTGGTACTGGGTCCTCACCCAGAGTGCGTGGCAATGGGCACCCAGTGATGGGTGCTCACCCATGAGGGTGTAGCAGTGGGTGCCTGGTAATGGGTGCTCACCCAGAGTGCGTGGCAATGGGCCACCAGCGATGGGTGCTCACCCATGAGGGTGTAGCAGTGGGTGCCTGGTAATGGGTGCTCACCCAGAGTGCGTGGGAATGGGCCCCCAGTGATGGGTGCTCACCCATGAGGGTGTAGCAGTGGGTACCTGGTACTGGGTCCTCACCCAGAGTGCGTGGCAATGGGCCCCCAGTGATGGGTGCTCACCCATGAGGGTGTAGCAGTGGGTGCCTGGTAATGGGTGCTCACCCAGAGTGCGTGGCAATGGGCCCCCAGTGATGGGTGCTCACCCATGAGGGTGTAGCAGTGGGTGCCTGGTAATGGGTGCTCACCCAGAGTGCGTGGCAATGGGCCCCCAGTGATGGGTGCTCACCCATGAGGGTGTAGCAGTGGGTGCCTGGTAATGGGTGCTCACCCAGAGTGCGTGGCAATGGGACACCAGCGATGGGTGCTCACCCATGAGGGTGTAGCAGTGGGTGCCTGGTAATGGGTGCTCACCCAGAGTGCGTGGCAATGGGCCCCCAGTGATGGGTGCTCACCCATGAGGGTGTAGCAGTGGGTACCTGGTACTGGGTCCTCACCCAGAGTGCGTGGCAATGGGCCCCCAGTGATGGGTGCTCACCCATGAGGGTGTAGCAGTGGGTGCCTGGTAATGGGTGCTCACCCAGAGTGCGTGGCAATGGGCCACCAGCGATGGGTGCTCACCCATGAGGGTGTAGCAGTGGGTGCCTGGTAATGGGTGCTCACCCAGAGTGCGTGGGAATGGGCCCCCAGTGATGGGTGCTCACCCATGAGGGTGCAGCAATGGGTACCTGGTACTGGGTGCTCACCCAGAGTGCGTGGCAATGGGCCCCCAGCGATGGGTGCTCACCCATGAGGGTGTAGCAGTGGGTGCCTGGTAATGGGTGCTCACCCAGAGTGCGTGGCAATGGGCCCCCAGTGATGGGTGCTCACCCATGAGGGTGTAGCAGTGGGTACCTGGTACTGGGTCCTCACCCAGAGTGCGTGGCAATGGGCCCCCAGTGATGGGTGCTCACCCATGAGGGTGTAGCAGTGGGTGCCTGGTAATGGGTGCTCACCCAGAGTGCGTGGCAATGGGCCACCAGCGATGGGTGCTCACCCATGAGGGTGTAGCAGTGGGTGCCTGCTAATGGGTGCTCACCCAGAGTGCGTGGGAATGGGCCCCCAGTGATGGGTGCTCACCCATGAGGGTGCAGCAATGGGTACCTGGTACTGGGTGCTCACCCAGAGTGCGTGGCAATGGGCCCCCAGTGATGGGTGCTCACCCATGAGGGTGTAGCAGTGGGTGCCTGGTAATGGGTGCTCACCCAGAGTGCGTGGGAATGGGCCCCCAGTGATGGGTGCTCACCCATGAGGGTGTAGCAGTGGGTGCCTGGTAATGGGTGCTCACCCAGAGTGCGTGGGAATGGGCCCCCAGTGATGGGTGCTCACCCATGAGGGTGTAGCAGTGGGTACCTGGTAATGGGTGCTCACCCAGAGTGCGTGGGAATGGGCCCCCAGTGATGGGTGCTCATCCATGAGGGTGTAGCAGTGGGTGCCTGGTAATGGGTGCTCACCCAGAGTGCGTGGGAATGGGCCCCCAGTGATGGGTGCTCACCCATGAGGGTGTAGCAGTGGGTACCTGGTAATGGGTGCTCACCCAGAGTGCGTGGCAATGGGCCCCCAGTGATGGGTGCTCACCCATGAGGGTGTAGCAGTGGGTGCCTGGTAATGGGTGCTCACCCAGAGTGCGTGGCAATGGGCCCCCAGCGATGGGTGCTCACACATGAGGGTGCAGCAATGGGTACCTGGTACTGGGTCCTCACCCAGAGTGCGTGGCAATGGGCCCCCAGTGATGGGTGCTCACCCATGAGGGTGTAGCAGTGGGTGCCTGGTAATGGGTGCTCACCCAGAGTGCGTGGCAATGGGCCCCCAGCGATGGGTGCTCACACATGAGGGTGCAGCAATGGGTACCTGGTACTGGGTCCTCACCCAGAGTGCGTGGCAATGGGCCCCCAGTGATGGGTGCTCACCCATGAGGGTGTAGCAGTGGGTGCCTGGTAATGGGTGCTCACCCAGAGTGCGTGGCAATGGGCCCCAGCGATGGGTGCTCACACATGAGGGTGCAGCAATGGGTACCTGGTACTGGGTCCTCACCCAGAGTGCGTGGCAATGGGCCCCCAGTGATGGGTGCTCACCCATGAGGGTGTAGCAGTGGGTGCCTGGTAATGGGTGCTCACCCAGAGTGCGTGGCAATGGGCCCCCAGCGATGGGTGCTCACACATGAGGGTGCAGCAATGGGTACCTGGTACTGGGTCCTCACCCAGAGTGCGTGGCAATGGGCCCCCAGTGATGGGTGCTCACCCATGAGGGTGTAGCAGTGGGTGCCTGGTAATGGGTGCTCACCCAGAGTGCGTGGCAATGGGCCACCAGCGATGGGTGCTCACCCATGAGGGTGTAGCAGTGGGTGCCTGGTAATGGGTGCTCACCCAGAGTGCGTGAGAATGGGCCCCCAGTGATGGGTGCTCACCCATAAGGGTGTAGCAGTGGGTACCTGGTACTGGGTCCTCACCCAGAGTGCGTGGCAATGGGCCCCCAGTGATGGGTGCTCACCCATGAGGGTGTAGCAGTGGGTGCCTGGTAATGGGTGCTCACCCAGAGTGCGTGGCAATGGGCCCCCAGTGATGGGTGGTCACCCATGAGGGTGTAGCAGTGGGTGCCTGGTAATGGGTGCTCACCCAGAGTGTGTGGCAATGGGCCACCAGCGATGGGTGCTCACCCATGAGGGTGTAGCAGTGGGTGCCTGGTAATGGGTGCTCACCCAGAGTGCGTGGGAAAGGGCCCCCAGCGATGGGTGCTCACCCATGAGGGTGGAGCAGTGGGTACCTGGTACTGGGTCCTCACCCAGAGTGCGTGGCAATGGGCCCCCAGTGATGGGTGCTCACCCATGAGGGTGTAGCAGTGGGTGCCTGGTAATGGGTGCTCACCCAGAGTGCGTGGCAATGGGTCCCCAGTGATGGGTGGTCACCCATGAGGGTGTAGCAGTGGGTGCCTGGTAATGGGTGCTCACCCAGAGTGCGTGGCAATGGGCCACCAGCGATGGGTGGTCACCCATGAGGGTGTAGCAGTGGGTGCCTGGTAATGGGTGCTCACCCAGAGTGCGTGGGAATGGGCCCCAGTGATGGGTGCTCACCCATGAGGGTGTAGCAGTGGGTACCTGGTACTGGGTCCTCACCCAGAGTGCGTGGAAATGGGCCCCCAGTGATGGGTGCTCACCCATGAGGGTGTAGCAGTGGGTGCCTGGTAATGGGTGCTCACCCAGAGTGCGTGGCAATGGGCCCCCAGTGATGGGTGCTCACCCATGAGGGTGTAGCAGTGGGTGCCTGGTAATGGGTGCTCACCCAGAGTGCGTGGCAATGGGCCACCAGCGATGGGTGCTCACCCATGAGGGTGTAGCAGTGGGTGCCTGGTAATGGGTGCTCACCCAGAGTGCGTGGCAATGGGCCACCAGCGATGGGTGCTCACCCATGAGGGTGTAGCAGTGGGTGCCTGGTAATGGGTGCTCACCCAGAGTGCGTGGGAATGGGCCCCCAGTGATGGGTGCTCACCCATGAGGGTGTAGCAGTGGGTACCTGGTACTGGGTCCTCACCCAGAGTGCGTGGCAATGGGCCCCCAGTGATGGGTGGTCACCCATGAGGGTGTAGCAGTGGGTGCCTGGTAATGGGTGCTCACCCAGAGTGCGTGGGAATGGGCCCCCAGTGATGGGTGCTCACCCATGAGGGTGTAGCAGTGGGTACCTGGTACTGGGTCCTCACCCAGAGTGCGTGGCAATGGGCCCCCAGTGATGGGTGCTCACCCATGAGGGTGTAGCAGTGGGTGCCTGGTAATGGGTGCTCACCCAGAGTGCGTGGCAATGGGCCCCCAGTGATGGGTGCTCACCCATGAGGGTGTAGCAGTGGGTGCCTGGTAATGGGTGCTCACCCAGAGTGCGTGGCAATGGGCCCCCAGTGATGGGTGCTCACCCATGAGGGTGTAGCAGTGGGTGCCTGGTAATGGGTGCTCACCCAGAGTGCGTGGCAATGGGCCCCCAGTGATGGGTGGTCTCCCATGAGGGTGTAGCAGTGGGTGCCTGGTAATGGGTGCTCACCCAGAGTGCGTGGCAATGGGCCACCAGCGATGGGTGCTCACCCATGAGGGTGTAGCAGTGGGTGCCTGGTAATGGGTGCTCACCCAGAGTGCGTGGGAATGGGCCCCCAGTGATGGGTGCTCACCCATGAGGGTGTAGCAGTGGGTACCTGGTACTGGGTCCTCACCCAGAGTGCGTGGCAATGGGCCCCCAGTGATGGGTGCTCACCCATGAGGGTGTAGCAGTGGGTGCCTGGTAATGGGTGCTCACCCAGAGTGCGTGGCAATGGGCCCCCAGTGATGGGTGGTCACCCATGAGGGTGTAGCAGTGGGTGCCTGGTAATGGGTGCTCACCCAGAGTGCGTGGCAATGGGCCACCAGCGATGGGTGCTCACCCATGAGGGTGTAGCAGTGGGTGCCTGGTAATGGGTGCTCACCCAGAGTGCGTGGGAATGGGCCCCCAGTGATGGGTGCTCACCCATGAGGGTGTAGCAGTGGGTACCTGGTACTGGGTCCTCACCCAGAGTGCGTGGCAATGGGCCCCCAGTGATGGGTGCTCACCCATGAGGGTGTAGCAGTGGGTGCCTGGTAATGGGTGCTCACCCAGAGTGCGTGGCAATGGGCCCCCAGTGATGGGTGGTCACCCATGAGGGTGTAGCAGTGGGTGCCTGGTAATGGGTGCTCACCCAGAGTGCGTGGGAATGGGCCCCCAGTGATGGGTGATCACCCATGAGGGTGTAGCAGTGGGTACCTGGTACTGGGTCCTCACCCAGAGTGCGTGGCAATGGGCCCCCAGTGATGGGTGCTCACCCATGAGGGTGTAGCAGTGGGTGCCTGGTAATGGGTGCTCACCCAGAGTGCGTGGCAATGGGCCCCCAGTGATGGGTGCTCACCCATGAGGGTGTAGCAGTGGGTGCCTGGTAATGGGTGCTCACCCAGAGAGCGTGGCAATGGGCCACCAGCGATGGGTGCTCACCCATGAGGGTGTAGCAGTGGGTGCCTGGTAATGGGTGCTCACCCAGAGTGCGTGGGAATGGGCCCCCAGTGATGGGTGCTCACCCATGAGGGTGTAGCAGTGGGTACCTGGTACTGGGTCCTCACCCATAGTGCGTGGCAATGGGCCCCCAGTGATGGGTGCTCACCCATGAGGGTGTAGCAGTGGGTGCCTGGTAATGGGTGCTCACCCAGAGTGCGTGGCAATGGGCCCCCAGTGATGGGTGGTCACCCATGAGGGTGTAGCAGTGGGTGCCTGGTAATGGGTGCTCACCTAGAGTGCGTGGCAATGGGCCACCAGCGATGGGTGCTCACCCATGAGGGTGTAGCAGTGGGTGCCTGGTAATGGGTGCTCACCCAGAGTGCGTGGGAATGGGCCCCCAGTGATGGGTGCTCACCCATGAGGGTGTAGCAGTGGGTACCTGGTACTGGGTCCTCACCCAGAGTGCGTGGCAATGGGCCCCCAGTGATGGGTGCTTACCCATGAGGGTGTAGCAGTGGGTGCCTGGTAATGGGTGCTCACCCAGAGTGCGTGGCAATGGGCACCCAGTGATGGGTGCTCACCCATGAGGGTGTAGCAGTGGGTGCCTGGTAATGGGTGCTCATCCAGAGTGCGTGGCAATGGGCCACCAGCGATGGGTGCTCACCCATGAGGGTGTAGCAGTGGGTGCCTGGTAATGGGTGCTCACCCAGAGTGCGTGGGAATGGGCCCCCAGTGATGGGTGCTCACCCATGAGGGTGTAGCAGTGGGTACCTGGTACTGGGTCCTCACCCAGAGTTCGTGGCAATGGGCCCCCAGTGATGGGTGCTCACCCATGAGGGTGTAGCAGTGGGTACCTGGTACTGGGTCCTCACCCAGAGTTCGTGGCAATGGGCCCCCAGTGATGGGTGCTCACCCATGAGGGTGTAGCAGTGGGTGCCTGGTAATGGGTGCTCACCCAGAGTGCGTGGCAATGGGCCCCCAGTGATGGGTGCTCACCCATGAGGGTGTAGCAGTGGGTGCCTGGTAATGGGTGCTCACCCAGAGTGCGTGGCAATGGGCCACCAGCGATGGGTGCTCACCCATGAGGGTGTAGCAGTGGGTGCCTGGTAATGGGTGCTCACCCAGAGTGCGTGGCAATGGGCCCCCAGTGATGGGTGCTCACCCATGAGGGTGTAGCAGTGGGTACCTGGTACTGGGTCCTCACCCAGAGTGCGTGGCAATGGGCCCCCAGTGATGGGTGCTCACCCATGAGGGTGTAGCAGTGGGTGCCTGGTAATGGGTGCTCACCCAGAGTGCGTGGGAATGGGCCCCCAGTGATGGGTGCTCACCCATGAGGGTGCAGCAATGGGTACCTGGTACTGGGTGCTCACCCAGAGTGCGTGGCAATGGGCCCCCAGTGATGGGTGCTCACCCATGAGGGTGTAGCAGTGGGTGCCTGGTAATGGGTGCTCACCCAGAGTGCGTGGCAATGGGCCACCAGCGATGGGTGCTCACCCATGAGGGTGTAGCAGTGGGTGCCTGGTAATGGGTGCTCACCCAGAGTGCGTGGCAATGGGCCCCCAGTGATGGGTGCTCACCCATGAGGGTGTAGCAGTGGGTACCTGGTACTGGGTCCTCACCCAGAGTGCGTGGCAATGGGCCCCCAGTGATGGGTGCTCACCCATGAGGGTGTAGCAGTGGGTGCCTGGTAATGGGTGCTCACCCAGAGTGCGTGGCAATGGTCAGCAATGGGTACCTGGTACTGGGTGCTCACCCAGAGTGCGTGGCAATGGGCCCCCAGTGATGGGTGCTCACCCATGAGGGTGTAGCAGTGGGTGCCTGGTAATGGGTGCTCACCCAGAGTGCGTGGGAATGGGCCCCCAGTGATGGGTGCTCACCCATGAGGGTGTAGCAGTGGGTGCCTGGTAATGGGTGCTCACCCAGAGTGCGTGGGAATGGGCCCCCAGTGATGGGTGCTCACCCATGAGGGTGTAGCAGTGGGTACCTGGTAATGGGTGCTCACCCAGAGTGCGTGGGAATGGGCCCCCAGTGATGGGTGCTCACCCATGAGGGTGTAGCAGTGGGTGCCTGGTAATGGGTGCTCACCCAGAGTGTGTGGGAATGGGCCCCCAGTGATGGGTGCTCACCCATGAGGGTGTAGCAGTGGGTACCTGGTAATGGGTGCTCACCCAGAGTGCGTGGCAATGGGCCCCCAGTGATGGGTGCTCACCCATGAGGGTGTAGCAGTGGGTGCCTGGTAATGGGTGCTCACCCAGAGTGCGTGGGAATGGGCCCCCAGTGATGGGTGCTCACCCATGAGGGTGTAGCAGTGGGTACCTGGTAATGGGTGCTCACCCAGAGTGCGTGGGAATGGGCCCCCAGTGATGGGTGCTCACCCATGAGGGTGTAGCAGTGGGTACCTGGTAATGGGTGCTCACCCAGAGTGCGTGGGAATGGGCCCCCAGTGATGGGTGCTCACCCATGAGGGTGTAGCAGTGGGTGCCTGGTAATGGGTGCTCACCCAGAGTGCGTGGGAATGGGCCCCCAGTGATGGGTGCTCACCCATGAGGGTGTAGCAGTGGGTACCTGGTACTGTGTCCTCACCCAGAGTGCGTGGCAATGGGCCCCCAGTGATGGGTGCTTACCCATGAGGGTGTAGCAGTGGGTGCCTGGTAATGGGTGCTCACCCAGAGTGCGTGGCAATGGGCACCCAGTGATGGGTGCTCACCCATGAGGGTGTAGCAGTGGGTGCCTGGTAATGGGTGCTCACCCAGAGTGCGTGGCAATGGGCCACCAGCGATGGGTGCTCACCCATGAGGGTGTAGCAGTGGGTGCCTGGTAATGGGTGCTCACCCAGAGTGCGTGGGAATGGGCCCCCAGTGATGGGTGCTCACCCATGAGGGTGTAGCAGTGGGTGCCTGGTAATGGGTGCTCACCCAGAGTGCGTGGCAATGGGCCCCCAGCGATGGGTGCTCACCCATGAGGGTGTAGCAGTGGGTGCCTGGTAATGGGTGCTCACCCAGAGTGCGTGGCAATGGGCCCCCAGTGATGGGTGCTCACCCATGAGGGTGTAGCAGTGGGTACCTGGTACTGGGTCCTCACCCAGAGTGCGTGGCAATGGGCCCCCAGTGATGGGTGCTCACCCATGAGGGTGTAGCAGTGGGTGCCTGGTAATGGGTGCTCACCCAGAGTGCGTGGCAATGGGCCACCAGCGATGGGTGCTCACCCATGAGGGTGTAGCAGTGGGTGCCTGGTAATGGGTGCTCACCCAGAGTGCGTGGGAATGGGCCCCCAGTGATGGGTGCTCACCCATAAGGGTGTAGCAGTGGGTGCCTGGTAATGGGTGCTCACCCAGAGTGCGTGGCAATGGGCCACCAGCGATGGGTGCTCACCCATGAGGGTGTAGCAGTGGGTGCCTGGTAATGGGTGCTCACCCAGAGTGCGTGGCAATGGGCCCCCAGTGATGGGTGCTCACCCATGAGGGTGTAGCAGTGGGTGCCTGGTAATGGGTGCTCACCCAGAGTGCGTGGCAATGGGCCACCAGCGATGGGTGCTCACCCATGAGGGTGTAGCAGTGGGTGCCTGGTAATGGGTGCTCACCCAGAGTGCGTGGGAATGGGCCCCCAGTGATGGGTGCTCACCCATAAGGGTGTAGCAGTGGGTGCCTGGTAATGGGTGCTCACCCAGAGTGCGTGGCAATGGGCCACCAGCGATGGGTGCTCACCCATGAGGGTGTAGCAGTGGGTGCCTGGTAATGGGTGCTCACCCAGAGTGCGTGGCAATGGGCCCCCAGTGATGGGTGCTCACCCATGAGGGTGTAGCAGTGGGTGCCTGGTAATGGGTGCTCACCCAGAGTGCGTGGGAATGGGCCCCCAGTGATGGGTGCTCACCCATGAGGGTGCAGCAATGGGTACCTGGTAATGGGTGCTCACCCAGAGTGCGTGGCAATGGGCCCCCAGTGATGGGTGGTCACCCATGAGGGTGTAGCAGTGGGTGCCTGGTAATGGGTGCTCACCCAGAGTGCGTGGGAATGGGCCCCCAGTGATGGGTGCTCACCCATGAGGGTGTAGCAGTGGGTACCTGGTACTGGGTCCTCACCCAGAGTGCGTGGCAATGGGCCCCCAGTGATGGGTGCTCACCCATGAGGGTGTAGCAGTGGGTGCCTGGTAATGGGTGCTCACCCAGAGTGCGTGGCAATGGGCCACCAGCGATGGGTGCTCACCCATGAGGGTGTAGCAGTGGGTGCCTGGTAATGGGTGCTCACCCAGAGTGCGTGGGAATGGGCCCCCAGTGATGGGTGCTCACCCATAAGGGTGTAGCAGTGGGTGCCTGGTAATGGGTGCTCACCCAGAGTGCGTGGGAATGGGCCCCCAGTGATGGGTGCTCACCCATGAGGGTGTAGCAGTGGGTGCCTGGTAATGGGTGCTCACCCAGAGTGCGTGGCAATGGGCCACCAGCGATGGGTGCTCACCCATGAGGGTGTAGCAGTGGGTGCCTGGTAATGGGTGCTCACCCAGAGTGCGTGGCAATGGGCCCCCAGTGATGGGTGCTCACCCATGAGGGTGTAGCAGTGGGTACCTGGTACTGGGTCCTCACCCAGAGTGCGTGGCAATGGGCCCCCAGTGATGGGTGCTCACCCATGAGGGTGTAGCAGTGGGTGCCTGGTAATGGGTGCTCACCCAGAGTGCGTGGGAATGGGCCCCCAGTGATGGGTGCTCACCCATGAGGGTGCAGCAATGGGTACCTGGTACTGGGTGCTCACCCAGAGTGCGTGGCAATGGGCCCCCAGTGATGGGTGCTCACCCATGAGGGTGTAGCAGTGGGTGCCTGGTAATGGGTGCTCACCCAGAGTGCGTGGCAATGGGCCACCAGCGATGGGTGCTCACCCATGAGGGTGTAGCAGTGGGTGCCTGGTAATGGGTGCTCACCCAGAGTGCGTGGCAATGGGCCCCCAGTGATGGGTGCTCACCCATGAGGGTGTAGCAGTGGGTACCTGGTACTGGGTCCTCACCCAGAGTGCGTGGCAATGGGCCCCCAGTGATGGGTGCTCACCCATGAGGGTGTAGCAGTGGGTGCCTGGTAATGGGTGCTCACCCAGAGTGCGTGGCAATGGTCAGCAATGGGTACCTGGTACTGGGTGCTCACCCAGAGTGCGTGGCAATGGGCCCCCAGTGATGGGTGGTCACCCATGAGGGTGTAGCAGTGGGTGCCTGGTAATGGGTGCTCACCCAGAGTGCGTGGCAATGGGCCACCAGCGATGGGTGCTCACCCATGAGGGTGTAGCAGTGGGTGCCTGGTAATGGGTGCTCACCCATAGTGCGTGGGAATGGGCCCCCAGTGATGGGTGCTCACCCATGAGGGTGTAGCAGTGGGTACCTGGTACTGGGTCCTCACCCAGAGTGCGTGGCAATGGGCCCCCAGTGATGGGTGCTCACCCATGAGGGTGTAGCAGTGGGTGCCTGGTAATGGGTGCTCACCCAGAGTGCGTGGCAATGGGCCCCCAGTGATGGGTGGTCACCCATGAGGGTGTAGCAGTGGGTGCCTGGTAATGGGTGCTCACCCAGAGTGCGTGGGAATGGGCCCCCAGTGATGGGTGATCACCCATGAGGGTGTAGCAGTGGGTACCTGGTACTGGGTCCTCACCCAGAGTGCGTGGCAATGGGCCCCCAGTGATGGGTGCTCACCCATGAGGGTGTAGCAGTGGGTGCCTGGTAATGGGTGCTCACCCAGAGTGCGTGGCAATGGGCCCCCAGTGATGGGTGCTCACCCATGAGGGTGTAGCAGTGGGTGCCTGGTAATGGGTGCTCACCCAGAGAGCGTGGCAATGGGCCACCAGCGATGGGTGCTCACCCATGAGGGTGTAGCAGTGGGTGCCTGGTAATGGGTGCTCACCCAGAGTGCGTGGGAATGGGCCCCCAGTGATGGGTGCTCACCCATGAGGGTGTAGCAGTGGGTACCTGGTACTGGGTCCTCACCCATAGTGCGTGGCAATGGGCCCCCAGTGATGGGTGCTCACCCATGAGGGTGTAGCAGTGGGTGCCTGGTAATGGGTGCTCACCCAGAGTGCGTGGCAATGGGCCCCCAGTGATGGGTGGTCACCCATGAGGGTGTAGCAGTGGGTGCCTGGTAATGGGTGCTCACCTAGAGTGCGTGGCAATGGGCCACCAGCGATGGGTGCTCACCCATGAGGGTGTAGCAGTGGGTGCCTGGTAATGGGTGCTCACCCAGAGTGCGTGGGAATGGGCCCCCAGTGATGGGTGCTCACCCATGAGGGTGTAGCAGTGGGTACCTGGTACTGGGTCCTCACCCAGAGTGCGTGGCAATGGGCCCCCAGTGATGGGTGCTTACCCATGAGGGTGTAGCAGTGGGTGCCTGGTAATGGGTGCTCACCCAGAGTGCGTGGCAATGGGCACCCAGTGATGGGTGCTCACCCATGAGGGTGTAGCAGTGGGTGCCTGGTAATGGGTGCTCATCCAGAGTGCGTGGCAATGGGCCACCAGCGATGGGTGCTCACCCATGAGGGTGTAGCAGTGGGTGCCTGGTAATGGGTGCTCACCCAGAGTGCGTGGGAATGGGCCCCCAGTGATGGGTGCTCACCCATGAGGGTGTAGCAGTGGGTACCTGGTACTGGGTCCTCACCCAGAGTTCGTGGCAATGGGCCCCCAGTGATGGGTGCTCACCCATGAGGGTGTAGCAGTGGGTACCTGGTACTGGGTCCTCACCCAGAGTTCGTGGCAATGGGCCCCCAGTGATGGGTGCTCACCCATGAGGGTGTAGCAGTGGGTGCCTGGTAATGGGTGCTCACCCAGAGTGCGTGGCAATGGGCCCCCAGTGATGGGTGCTCACCCATGAGGGTGTAGCAGTGGGTGCCTGGTAATGGGTGCTCACCCAGAGTGCGTGGCAATGGGCCACCAGCGATGGGTGCTCACCCATGAGGGTGTAGCAGTGGGTGCCTGGTAATGGGTGCTCACCCAGAGTGCGTGGCAATGGGCCCCCAGTGATGGGTGCTCACCCATGAGGGTGTAGCAGTGGGTACCTGGTACTGGGTCCTCACCCAGAGTGCGTGGCAATGGGCCCCCAGTGATGGGTGCTCACCCATGAGGGTGTAGCAGTGGGTGCCTGGTAATGGGTGCTCACCCAGAGTGCGTGGGAATGGGCCCCCAGTGATGGGTGCTCACCCATGAGGGTGCAGCAATGGGTACCTGGTACTGGGTGCTCACCCAGAGTGCGTGGCAATGGGCCCCCAGTGATGGGTGCTCACCCATGAGGGTGTAGCAGTGGGTGCCTGGTAATGGGTGCTCACCCAGAGTGCGTGGCAATGGGCCACCAGCGATGGGTGCTCACCCATGAGGGTGTAGCAGTGGGTGCCTGGTAATGGGTGCTCACCCAGAGTGCGTGGCAATGGGCCCCCAGTGATGGGTGCTCACCCATGAGGGTGTAGCAGTGGGTACCTGGTACTGGGTCCTCACCCAGAGTGCGTGGCAATGGGCCCCCAGTGATGGGTGCTCACCCATGAGGGTGTAGCAGTGGGTGCCTGGTAATGGGTGCTCACCCAGAGTGCGTGGCAATGGTCAGCAATGGGTACCTGGTACTGGGTGCTCACCCAGAGTGCGTGGCAATGGGCCCCCAGTGATGGGTGCTCACCCATGAGGGTGTAGCAGTGGGTGCCTGGTAATGGGTGCTCACCCAGAGTGCGTGGGAATGGGCCCCCAGTGATGGGTGCTCACCCATGAGGGTGTAGCAGTGGGTGCCTGGTAATGGGTGCTCACCCAGAGTGCGTGGGAATGGGCCCCCAGTGATGGGTGCTCACCCATGAGGGTGTAGCAGTGGGTACCTGGTAATGGGTGCTCACCCAGAGTGCGTGGGAATGGGCCCCCAGTGATGGGTGCTCACCCATGAGGGTGTAGCAGTGGGTGCCTGGTAATGGGTGCTCACCCAGAGTGTGTGGGAATGGGCCCCCAGTGATGGGTGCTCACCATGAGGGTGTAGCAGTGGGTACCTGGTAATGGGTGCTCACCCAGAGTGCGTGGCAATGGGCCCCCAGTGATGGGTGCTCACCCATGAGGGTGTAGCAGTGGGTGCCTGGTAATGGGTGCTCACCCAGAGTGCGTGGGAATGGGCCCCCAGTGATGGGTGCTCACCCATGAGGGTGTAGCAGTGGGTACCTGGTAATGGGTGCTCACCCAGAGTGCGTGGGAATGGGCCCCCAGTGATGGGTGCTCACCCATGAGGGTGTAGCAGTGGGTACCTGGTAATGGGTGCTCACCCAGAGTGCGTGGGAATGGGCCCCCAGTGATGGGTGCTCACCCATGAGGGTGTAGCAGTGGGTGCCTGGTAATGGGTGCTCACCCAGAGTGCGTGGGAATGGGCCCCCAGTGATGGGTGCTCACCCATGAGGGTGTAGCAGTGGGTACCTGGTACTGTGTCCTCACCCAGAGTGCGTGGCAATGGGCCCCCAGTGATGGGTGCTTACCCATGAGGGTGTAGCAGTGGGTGCCTGGTAATGGGTGCTCACCCAGAGTGCGTGGCAATGGGCACCCAGTGATGGGTGCTCACCCATGAGGGTGTAGCAGTGGGTGCCTGGTAATGGGTGCTCACCCAGAGTGCGTGGCAATGGGCCACCAGCGATGGGTGCTCACCCATGAGGGTGTAGCAGTGGGTGCCTGGTAATGGGTGCTCACCCAGAGTGCGTGGGAATGGGCCCCCAGTGATGGGTGCTCACCCATGAGGGGTGTGTAGCAGTGGGTGCCTGGTAATGGGTGCTCACCCAGAGTGCGTGGCAATGGGCCCCCAGCGATGGGTGCTCACCCATGAGGGTGTAGCAGTGGGTGCCTGGTAATGGGTGCTCACCCAGAGTGCGTGGCAATGGGCCCCCAGTGATGGGTGCTCACCCATGAGGGTGTAGCAGTGGGTACCTGGTACTGGGTCCTCACCCAGAGTGCGTGGCAATGGGCCCCCAGTGATGGGTGCTCACCCATGAGGGTGTAGCAGTGGGTGCCTGGTAATGGGTGCTCACCCAGAGTGCGTGGCAATGGGCCACCAGCGATGGGTGCTCACCCATGAGGGTGTAGCAGTGGGTGCCTGGTAATGGGTGCTCACCCAGAGTGCGTGGGAATGGGCCCCCAGTGATGGGTGCTCACCCATAAGGGTGTAGCAGTGGGTGCCTGGTAATGGGTGCTCACCCAGAGTGCGTGGCAATGGGCCACCAGCGATGGGTGCTCACCCATGAGGGTGTAGCAGTGGGTGCCTGGTAATGGGTGCTCACCCAGAGTGCGTGGCAATGGGCCCCCAGTGATGGGTGCTCACCCATTGAGGGTGTAGCAGTGGGTGCCTGGTAATGGGTGCTCACCCAGAGTGCGTGGCAATGGGCCACCAGCGATGGGTGCTCACCCATGAGGGTGTAGCAGTGGGTGCCTGGTAATGGGTGCTCACCCAGAGTGCGTGGGAATGGGCCCCCAGTGATGGGTGCTCACCCATAAGGGTGTAGCAGTGGGTGCCTGGTAATGGGTGCTCACCCAGAGTGCGTGGCAATGGGCCACCAGCGATGGGTGCTCACCCATGAGGGTGTAGCAGTGGGTGCCTGGTAATGGGTGCTCACCCAGAGTGCGTGGCAATGGGCCCCCAGTGATGGGTGCTCACCCATGAGGGTGTAGCAGTGGGTGCCTGGTAATGGGTGCTCACCCAGAGTGCGTGGGAATGGGCCCCCAGTGATGGGTGCTCACCCATGAGGGTGCAGCAATGGGTACCTGGTAATGGGTGCTCACCCAGAGTGCGTGGCAATGGGCCCCCAGTGATGGGTGGTCACCCATGAGGGTGTAGCAGTGGGTGCCTGGTAATGGGTGCTCACCCAGAGTGCGTGGGAATGGGCCCCCAGTGATGGGTGCTCACCCATGAGGGTGTAGCAGTGGGTACCTGGTACTGGGTCCTCACCCAGAGTGCGTGGCAATGGGCCCCCAGTGATGGGTGCTCACCCATGAGGGTGTAGCAGTGGGTGCCTGGTAATGGGTGCTCACCCAGAGTGCGTGGCAATGGGCCACCAGCGATGGGTGCTCACCCATGAGGGTGTAGCAGTGGGTGCCTGGTAATGGGTGCTCACCCAGAGTGCGTGGGAATGGGCCCCCAGTGATGGGTGCTCACCCATAAGGGTGTAGCAGTGGGTGCCTGGTAATGGGTGCTCACCCAGAGTGCGTGGGAATGGGCCCCCAGTGATGGGTGCTCACCCATGAGGGTGTAGCAGTGGGTGCCTGGTAATGGGTGCTCACCCAGAGTGCGTGGCAATGGGCCACCAGCGATGGGTGCTCACCCATGAGGGTGTAGCAGTGGGTGCCTGGTAATGGGTGCTCACCCAGAGTGCGTGGCAATGGGCCCCCAGTGATGGGTGCTCACCCATGAGGGTGTAGCAGTGGGTACCTGGTACTGGGTCCTCACCCAGAGTGCGTGGCAATGGGCCCCCAGTGATGGGTGCTCACCCATGAGGGTGTAGCAGTGGGTGCCTGGTAATGGGTGCTCACCCAGAGTGCGTGGGAATGGGCCCCCAGTGATGGGTGCTCACCCATGAGGGTGCAGCAATGGGTACCTGGTACTGGGTGCTCACCCAGAGTGCGTGGCAATGGGCCCCCAGTGATGGGTGCTCACCCATGAGGGTGTAGCAGTGGGTGCCTGGTAATGGGTGCTCACCCAGAGTGCGTGGCAATGGGCCACCAGCGATGGGTGCTCACCCATGAGGGTGTAGCAGTGGGTGCCTGGTAATGGGTGCTCACCCAGAGTGGGTGGCAATGGGCCCCCAGTGATGGGTGCTCACCCATGAGGGTGTAGCAGTGGGTACCTGGTACTGGGTCCTCACCCAGAGTGCGTGGCAATGGGCCCCCAGTGATGGGTGCTCACCCATGAGGGTGTAGCAGTGGGTGCCTGGTAATGGGTGCTCACCCAGAGTGCGTGGCAATGGTCAGCAATGGGTACCTGGTACTGGGTGCTCACCCAGAGTGCGTGGCAATGGGCCCCCAGTGATGGGTGCTCACCCATGAGGGTGTAGCAGTGGGTGCCTGGTAATGGGTGCTCACCCAGAGTGCGTGGGAATGGGCCCCCAGTGATGGGTGCTCACCCATGAGGGTATAGCAGTGGGTGCCTGGTAATGGGTGCTCACCCAGAGTGCGTGGGAATGGGCCCCCAGTGATGGGTGCTCACCCATGAGGGTGTAGCAGTGGGTACCTGGTAATGGGTGCTCACCCAGAGTGCGTGGGAATGGGCCCCCAGTGATGGGTGCTCACCCATGAGGGTGTAGCAGTGGGTGCCTGGTAATGGGTGCTCACCCAGAGTGTGTGGGAATGGGCCCCCAGTGATGGGTGCTCACCCATGAGGGTGTAGCAGTGGGTACCTGGTAATGGGTGCTCACCCAGAGTGCGTGGCAATGGGCCCCCAGTGATGGGTGCTCACCCATGAGGGTGTAGCAGTGGGTGCCTGGTAATGGGTGCTCACCCAGAGTGCGTGGGAATGGGCCCCCAGTGATGGGTGCTCACCCATGAGGGTGTAGCAGTGGGTACCTGGTAATGGGTGCTCACCCAGAGTGCGTGGGAATGGGCCCCCAGTGATGGGTGCTCACCCATGAGGGTGTAGCAGTGGGTACCTGGTAATGGGTGCTCACCCAGAGTGCGTGGGAATGGGCCCCCAGTGATGGGTGCTCACCCATGAGGGTGTAGCAGTGGGTGCCTGGTAATGGGTGCTCACCCAGAGTGCGTGGGAATGGGCCCCCAGTGATGGGTGCTCACCCATGAGGGTGTAGCAGTGGGTACCTGGTACTGTGTCCTCACCCAGAGTGCGTGGCAATGGGCCCCCAGTGATGGGTGCTTACCCATGAGGGTGTAGCAGTGGGTGCCTGGTAATGGGTGCTCACCCAGAGTGCGTGGCAATGGGCACCCAGTGATGGGTGCTCACCCATGAGGGTGTAGCAGTGGGTGCCTGGTAATGGGTGCTCACCCAGAGTGCGTGGCAATGGGCCACCAGCGATGGGTGCTCACCCATGAGGGTGTAGCAGTGGGTGCCTGGTAATGGGTGCTCACCCAGAAGTGCGTGGGAATGGGCCCCCAGTGATGGGTGCTCACCCATGAGGGTGTAGCAGTGGGTGCCTGGTAATGGGTGCTCACCCAGAGTGCGTGGCAATGGGCCCCCAGCGATGGGTGCTCACCCATGAGGGTGTAGCAGTGGGTGCCTGGTAATGGGTGCTCACCCAGAGTGCGTGGCAATGGGCCCCCAGTGATGGGTGCTCACCCATGAGGGTGTAGCAGTGGGTACCTGGTACTGGGTCCTCACCCAGAGTGCGTGGCAATGGGCCCCCAGTGATGGGTGCTCACCCATGAGGGTGTAGCAGTGGGTGCCTGGTAATGGGTGCTCACCCAGAGTGCGTGGCAATGGGCCACCAGCGATGGGTGCTCACCCATGAGGGTGTAGCAGTGGGTGCCTGGTAATGGGTGCTCACCCAGAGTGCGTGGGAATGGGCCCCCAGTGATGGGTGCTCACCCATAAGGGTGTAGCAGTGGGTGCCTGGTAATGGGTGCTCACCCAGAGTGCGTGGCAATGGGCCACCAGCGATGGGTGCTCACCCATGAGGGTGTAGCAGTGGGTGCCTGGTAATGGGTGCTCACCCAGAGTGCGTGGCAATGGGCCCCCAGTGATGGGTGCTCACCCATGAGGGTGTAGCAGTGGGTGCCTGGTAATGGGTGCTCACCCAGAGTGCGTGGCAATGGGCCACCAGCGATGGGTGCTCACCCATGAGGGTGTAGCAGTGGGTGCCTGGTAATGGGTGCTCACCCAGAGTGCGTGGGAATGGGCCCCCAGTGATGGGTGCTCACCCATAAGGGTGTAGCAGTGGGTGCCTGGTAATGGGTGCTCACCCAGAGTGCGTGGCAATGGGCCACCAGCGATGGGTGCTCACCCATGAGGGTGTAGCAGTGGGTGCCTGGTAATGGGTGCTCACCCAGAGTGCGTGGCAATGGGCCCCCAGTGATGGGTGCTCACCCATGAGGGTGTAGCAGTGGGTGCCTGGTAATGGGTGCTCACCCAGAGTGCGTGGGAATGGGCCCCCAGTGATGGGTGCTCACCCATGAGGGTGCAGCAATGGGTACCTGGTAATGGGTGCTCACCCAGAGTGCGTGGCAATGGGCCCCCAGTGATGGGTGGTCACCCATGAGGGTGTAGCAGTGGGTGCCTGGTAATGGGTGCTCACCCAGAGTGCGTGGGAATGGGCCCCCAGTGATGGGTGCTCACCCATGAGGGTGTAGCAGTGGGTACCTGGTACTGGGTCCTCACCCAGAGTGCGTGGCAATGGGCCCCCAGTGATGGGTGCTCACCCATGAGGGTGTAGCAGTGGGTGCCTGGTAATGGGTGCTCACCCAGAGTGCGTGGCAATGGGCCACCAGCGATGGGTGCTCACCCATGAGGGTGTAGCAGTGGGTGCCTGGTAATGGGTGCTCACCCAGAGTGCGTGGGAATGGGCCCCCAGTGATGGGTGCTCACCCATAAGGGTGTAGCAGTGGGTGCCTGGTAATGGGTGCTCACCCAGAGTGCGTGGGAATGGGCCCCCAGTGATGGGGTGCTCACCCATGAGGGTGTAGCAGTGGGTGCCTGGTAATGGGTGCTCACCCAGAGTGCGTGGCAATGGGCCACCAGCGATGGGTGCTCACCCATGAGGGTGTAGCAGTGGGTGCCTGGTAATGGGTGCTCACCAGAGTGCGTGGCAATGGGCCCCCAGTGATGGGTGCTCACCCATGAGGGTGTAGCAGTGGGTACCTGGTACTGGGTCCTCACCCAGAGTGCGTGGCAATGGGCCCCCAGTGATGGGTGCTCACCCATGAGGGTGTAGCAGTGGGTGCCTGGTAATGGGTGCTCACCCAGAGTGCGTGGGAATGGGCCCCCAGTGATGGGTGCTCACCCATGAGGGTGCAGCAATGGGTACCTGGTACTGGGTGCTCACCCAGAGTGCGTGGCAATGGGCCCCCAGTGATGGGTGCTCACCCATGAGGGTGTAGCAGTGGGTGCCTGGTAATGGGTGCTCACCCAGAGTGCGTGGCAATGGGCCACCAGCGATGGGTGCTCACCCATGAGGGTGTAGCAGTGGGTGCCTGGTAATGGGTGCTCACCCAGAGTGCGTGGCAATGGGCCCCCAGTGATGGGTGCTCACCCATGAGGGTGTAGCAGTGGGTACCTGGTACTGGGTCCTCACCCAGAGTGCGTGGCAATGGGCCCCCAGTGATGGGTGCTCACCCATGAGGGTGTAGCAGTGGGTGCCTGGTAATGGGTGCTCACCCAGAGTGCGTGGCAATGGTCAGCAATGGGTACCTGGTACTGGGTGCTCACCCAGAGTGCGTGGCAATGGGCCCCCAGTGATGGGTGCTCACCCATGAGGGTGTAGCAGTGGGTGCCTGGTAATGGGTGCTCACCCAGAGTGCGTGGGAATGGGCCCCCAGTGATGGGTGCTCACCCATGAGGGTATAGCAGTGGGTGCCTGGTAATGGGTGCTCACCCAGAGTGCGTGGGAATGGGCCCCCAGTGATGGGTGCTCACCCATGAGGGTGTAGCAGTGGGTACCTGGTAATGGGTGCTCACCCAGAGTGCGTGGGAATGGGCCCCCAGTGATGGGTGCTCACCCATGAGGGTGTAGCAGTGGGTGCCTGGTAATGGGTGCTCACCCAGAGTGTGTGGGAATGGGCCCCCAGTGATGGGTGCTCACCCATGAGGGTGTAGCAGTGGGTACCTGGTAATGGGTGCTCACCCAGAGTGCGTGGCAATGGGCCCCCAGTGATGGGTGCTCACCCATGAGGGTGTAGCAGTGGGTGCCTGGTAATGGGTGCTCACCCAGAGTGCGTGGGAATGGGCCCCCAGTGATGGGTGCTCACCCATGAGGGTGTAGCAGTGGGTACCTGGTAATGGGTGCTCACCCAGAGTGCGTGGGAATGGGCCCCCAGTGATGGGTGCTCACCCATGAGGGTGTAGCAGTGGGTACCTGGTAATGGGTGCTCACCCAGAGTGCGTGGGAATGGGCCCCCAGTGATGGGTGCTCACCCATGAGGGTGTAGCAGTGGGTGCCTGGTAATGGGTGCTCACCCAGAGTGCGTGGGAATGGGCCCCCAGTGATGGGTGCTCACCCATGAGGGTGTAGCAGTGGGTACCTGGTACTGTGTCCTCACCCAGAGTGCGTGGCAATGGGCCCCCAGTGATGGGTGCTTACCCATGAGGGTGTAGCAGTGGGTGCCTGGTAATGGGTGCTCACCCAGAGTGCGTGGCAATGGGCACCCAGTGATGGGTGCTCACCCATGAGGGTGTAGCAGTGGGTGCCTGGTAATGGGTGCTCACCCAGAGTGCGTGGCAATGGGCCACCAGCGATGGGTGCTCACCCATGAGGGTGTAGCAGTGGGTGCCTGGTAATGGGTGCTCACCCAGAGTGCGTGGGAATGGGCCCCCAGTGATGGGTGCTCACCCATGAGGGTGTAGCAGTGGGTGCCTGGTAATGGGTGCTCACCCAGAGTGCGTGGCAATGGGCCCCCAGCGATGGGTGCTCACCCATGAGGGTGTAGCAGTGGGTGCCTGGTAATGGGTGCTCACCCAGAGTGCGTGGCAATGGGCCCCCAGTGATGGGTGCTCACCCATGAGGGTGTAGCAGTGGGTACCTGGTAATGGGTCCTCACCCAGAGTGCGTGGCAATGGGCCCCCAGTGATGGGTGCTCACCCATGAGGGTGTAGCAGTGGGTGCCTGGTAATGGGTGCTCACCCAGAGTGCGTGGCAATGGGCCACCAGCGATGGGTGCTCACCCATGAGGGTGTAGCAGTGGGTGCCTGGTAATGGGTGCTCACCCAGAGTGCGTGGGAATGGGCCCCCAGTGATGGGTGCTCACCCATAAGGGTGTAGCAGTGGGTGCCTGGTAATGGGTGCTCACCCAGAGTGCGTGGCAATGGGCCACCAGCGATGGGTGCTCACCCATGAGGGTGTAGCAGTGGGTGCCTGGTAATGGGTGCTCACCCAGAGTGCGTGGCAATGGGCCCCCAGTGATGGGTGCTCACCCATGAGGGTGTAGCAGTGGGTGCCTGGTAATGGGTGCTCACCCAGAGTGCGTGGCAATGGGCCACCAGCGATGGGTGCTCACCCATGAGGGTGTAGCAGTGGGTGCCTGGTAATGGGTGCTCACCCAGAGTGCGTGGCAATGGGCCCCCAGTGATGGGTGCTCACCCATGAGGGTGTAGCAGTGGGTGCCTGGTAATGGGTGCTCACCCAGAGTGCGTGGCAATGGGCCACCAGCGATGGGTGCTCACCCATGAGGGTGTAGCAGTGGGTGCCTGGTAATGGGTGCTCACCCAGAGTGCGTGGGAATGGGCCCCCAGTGATGGGTGCTCACCCATAAGGGTGTAGCAGTGGGTGCCTGGTACTGGGTCCTCACCCAGAGTGCA
>NW_027212287.1:0-22055 GCF_036971445.1 Narcine bancroftii | reverse complement strand
GGATGATTCCGGGAATGAAAAGGTTATCACATGCTCCACCTGTGCTCATTGGAGTTTAGGAGAATGAGGGGGGATCTCATCAAAACCTTTTGAATGTTAAAAGATGTGGGCAGGTGAGTTTTAGAAAGATTGTTTCCCATGGTGGGAGAGTCTAGGACAAATGGAGCACACCTTTAGGACTGAAGGGCATCCTCTTTGAACAGAGATGTGGAAGAATTTCTTTTGCCAGAAGGTGGTGATTCTGTGGAATTTGTTGCCACAAGCGGTTGAGGGAGCCGGTCATTGGGTGTATTTAAGACAGAGATTGACAGGTTCTTGATTAGCCAGGGCATCAAAGGTTATGGGGAGAAGGACGGACAATGGGGCAGAGTGGGAAAATGGATCAGCTCATGATGGAATGGCAGAGCAGACTTGATGGGCTGAATGGCCTATTTCTGCTCTGTTATCTTATGGTCAGAAAAACATGTGGGAAGGTCAGTGATATGCCATCCTTTATTGCAAAAGGCATTCAGTAAAGAGTTCTTGCTGCAGTTAAATTGGTCTTGGGCAATTCAATTGAATTGTTCATTGTCATGTGTATTGAGATATAGTGAGAGGCTTTGTTTTGTGTGCTATCCAGGCAGGTCAACCCACACTTAAGTACAGCTCATAATGCAATAATAAAAGTTCAGGGTGTAGTGTTACAGTCAGCCAAAGAGTGGAGGGTACAGACTTGATGGGCTGAGTGGCCCAATTCTCCCAAGTCGGAATTGGAATTTATTGTCATGAACATGCCACAAAATTGGTTGGTTTTGCAGAATGCCACAATGCAAATATTGGTATAAATTACCTTTTTATAAAATGAGTACACAAGAAGAGAAAGTGAGGCCGTGTCTGTGGTTCATTGTCCGTTTAGAAATCTGATGGCGAAGGGGAAGAAGCTGTTTCTGAGCCTTTTGATCTCAGTGACAGAGGCCATCTAGCCCTTGGGGTCTGCTCTACCATCCCATAAGATGCCACCGTTCTGTCTTACTCTGATGTCAGGTTTTTTTCCCTCGCACTAACTGCAACTGTGAATATTTATTTATCTATCCCTTTATATTCATGATCTTTCTCGGTCTTGGCACATTGTGGTAACTGAATGGCTGCTATTGTAGCTGGTTTATCTTGCGAACCTGTGCGGCTGCAGCAAGTAAAGATTTTGGAGGCACATGGGAGACTGCAGACACTGGAATATGAAGCAAAACACACTCTATTGGAGGAACTCAGCGGGTCGCGCAGGGTCTGTAGGATGTAAAACAGCACAGTACGGGCCTTTTGGCCCACATTTTTGTACTGCGTAACCCTACAAATCTTCCCCACCTCACTCTCATAACGTTCTATTTTTCTTTCATCCATGTGCCTATCTTAGAGTCTTTTAAATGTCCCTATTATACACCACCACCCCTGGCACTATATTCCAGGCACCCACCATCCTCTCTATTTAAAAAAAAACACCCTTGACATCTCCCCTAAACTTTCCTCCACTTACCTTAAACAGACGTGGTCTGGTATTGCCCATGGCTAAATAAAAATGTCCATCCTATCTATACCCCTCATAACCTTGTAGACCTCTATTAAGTCTCCTCTTATCCTACACTCCAAAGAGAAAAGTCCCATAGGACATGTTCTCCAATTCCAGGCAACATCCTGGTGAATCCCGTTTGCCCCCTCTCCACAGCATCCACATCCTTCCTGTAATGAAGCAACCAGAACTCAGCACAATACTCCAAGTGTGGTCTCACCAGAGATTTATACAGCTGCAACATGAACTCACAGCTCTTGAACTCGATCCTCTAACTTGAGATGGGATGGTTAGAATGGCAGTTCGCAATGTTATTACAGTGCCAGTGCCACAGGTTCAAATCCAGCACTGATTGTAAGGAGTGTGCATGCTCTCCCCATGTCTGTGTGGGTTTACACTAGGTGCTCTGGTTTCCTTCCATTTTCCTTGGGGATTAATTGGTCACATGAGTATATTGGGGCGGTGAGGGCACGTGGACTGGAATGGGCTGTTACTGTGCTGGATATCTAAATTTATCTGAAAAAACTAAACACTAACTGAAGGCCAGCACACTGTAGAACTTCTTGCACAGCCTGGAATAGATGGAAAAGGATCAGAAGGGATATAGACCAGATGCAGGAAAACAACACTAGTCCTGAATGTTAAACTTGGTCAGCGTGGGCCATAGAACATCGCAGCCCTTCTAGAATGTGCTGAAATATTATTCTGCCCAGTCCCACTGACCTGCATTCAGGCCATACCCCTCACATCCATCAACCTGTCCAAATTTTTCTTAAATGTTAAAATTCAGCCCAAATTCACCACTTCAGCTGGCAGCTTGTTCCACACTCCCACCACTCTTTTTACATTTTAAATTTAAATTGAATTTTTAAAAACATTAAATCTAGACCTACAGCACAGGAACAAGCCATTCTGGCCACGAGCCTGAGCCTCCCAGTTAACCTACAACCCCCAGTACATTTTTGGAGGGTGGGAGGAAACCAGAGGCCCCCGGGAAAATCCACACAGACACGAGGAAAACGTACAAACTCTTTACAGACGGCAGCGGATTAAACCCCAGGTCACCGACGCTGTGACAGCGTTGCCCTAATGACACCTCCACGTTAACCATGCCACCTGTCAATGTGAAGAAATTTTCCCTAATGCTTTGGGTATATGTAGTTTGACACAACATGGTGGGGCCAAAGGGCCTGCACTGTACTGTAATGTTCTATTTTCCCCCTAAACTCCTCCCTCTTCATCCCTATCCCATGTCCTCTGGTCTATTTGTTTATATATTTATTCATTCATTCATATCATTTATTTATTTATCTATATTTATTTATCCATCCATCCATCTATTTATTTATTTGGATGAAATACTTGTCCTACGTATGTATTGCGTGTTCACACAGACAACCAGAGAACGCTGTTTCATTGGGTTGTACTTGTACAATCAGATATCAATTAACATGACTTGTATCCCACCTACCAGCACTAGAAAAAGCCTACGTGCATTTTTTCTATCTATACTCATCGTAGTTTGTCCCTGAAACACCTGCTGTGTGTGGTGCATCCAGTCTTCGCAGTGGAAGTTGTCTGCCTGAGTAATAGTCTGTTCTCTTCCTCCAGGTACCAGATCCACACGGGTCTCCAACACTCCATCATCCGGCCAAGACAACCCAACTGCCTGCCCCTCGACCAGGTCACCCTGCCCCAGAAGTTGCAGGAAGCTGGCTACTCCACTCATATGGTTGGCAAGTGGCACCTGGGCTTCTACAAGAAGGACTGCCTGCCAACCCGTCGAGGCTTTGACACCTTCTTTGGTACACTGACAGGTAGCACTGATTACTACACCTACGATAACTGTGACGGCCCGGGGGTTTGTGGCTTCGACCTCCACGACGGGGAGAATGTGGCCTGGGAGCACAGTGGCAAGTACTCCACCTCCCTCTACGCCCAGAAGGTGGCCAAGATCTTGGCCTCGCACAGTCCCAAGGAGCCCATCTTCATCTACATTGCATTTCAGGCCGTGCACACACCCCTGCAAGCCCCTAAGGAGTACATCTACCAGTACAGCTCGTACGGCAACGTGGCACGTCGCAAGTACGCAGCCATGGTGACCTGCATGGACGAGGCCATCATGAACATCACCCTGGCCCTCAAGCAGTACGGTTACTATGACAACAGCGTGCTCATCTACTCAACGGATAATGGGGCACAGCCCTTCTCTGGGGGAAACAACTGGCCCCTGAGGGGTCGCAAGGGGACCTATTGGGAAGGGGGAGTCAGGGGAATTGGCTTCGTCCACAGCCCCCTGATCAAGAAGAGGGGGCGGGTGAGTAAGTCGCTGGTTCACATCACGGACTGGTACCCGACCCTGGTCACGCTGGCTGGGGGAAACCTCACTGAGAGCCCCCCGCTTGATGGTTATGACTTGTGGAAGACCATCAGCAAGGGGAAGAAGTCCCCACGCAAGGAGATCCTGCATAATATCGACCCCTTGCACAGCCTGGCCAAGTCGGGCTCCTGGGAGGAAGGGCAGGGCCTCTGGAACACAGCCGTTCAGGCCGCCATCCGACAGGGCGACTGGAAGCTGCTGACCGGAGACCCCGGCTATGGTGACTGGATCCCCCCGCAGACGCTCCCCAGCCTTCCCGGCACTTGGTGGAACCTGGAGCGCCAGAGGCCGGGCCACCGGAGGACGGTGTGGCTCTTCAACATCACGGCTGATCCATTTGAGCGAGAGGAGGTGTCCAGCAAGCATCCAGCAGTGGTGAAGAGGCTGCTGGCCCGGCTGGCGCACTATGACCGGACCTCCATCCCTGTGCGTTACCCGGCGGATGACCCCCGCGCCAACCCAGAGCTCCACGGGGGCGCCTGGGTACCTTGGGCAAGCGAGGATGAGGAAGATCAGGGGGCGAAGGGTGCGGTGAGAAGGAAGAGCAAGAGGAAGAACTGCAAGATCTGCAAGCTCAAATCTTTCTTTAAGAAACTAAACATGCGGATCATGTCCAATCGGATCTAGGATGAGCTGTGGTCCGTGATCCCACGTGGGAAGCTAACCAGGTGTGAGATGAGACACAAACGTGCTGGAGAAAATCAGCAGGTCATGCTACATCCACAGCAAGGACAGGGTAACCAATGGTTCGAGCCTGGGCCCTTCACTTCCCATGGATGCTGCGTGACCTGCTACGTTTCTCCAGCACGCTTGTGTCCTGCACTCCACCCCAGCGTCCGCAGACTTTGGTGTTTATCTAGACGAAACTTGGTGCTTGTGGGGTGCTGAACACAAGAGTCTGGGGACATTTGCCCTGCCCTGCATCCTGGGCCCCTTTACCTGTGCTCCTCCTACCTTCCTGGGGTGGAGTGGGGGGTGGAGTGGGGGGTGAAGGGAGGAGCCTGGATTTAAACAAGGATAAAGTATCCAATGCTTTGTGTGGTTTGAAATATTGCCTCAGATCCAGGCACCCCAGTTCAATTCCAATCCACGACGCTGTCCATGCAGAGTTTGCATTCTCTCCCAGTGTGGCTGCTCGAGTTACCCCACCCCAATCCCAAAATGTAGGGGTCAGTAGATTAATTGGTCATGGTAAATTTCCCCTTATGTGGAAGTCTGGGGGGAGATGACAGCTTGTTCCAGGTTCAGACCAGCCATTGGTGAAAATAGGTCCCTCATAAATCTCTCCCATCTCACCTTACACCTGTGCCCTCCAGTTCTAGAACATCTACCTGCGAAAATGGGCTGTGACTGTTCACTGTATTAACGAGTCTGTTGATGCATTATTGTGAGTCTTGAGTTTTGGATCTAATGGAATTGGGCAAAATTAGCATTCAATTGTAGAAGTGTGGATGGATCAGAGAGTCCGTGTGGAGTTGTTGATGGTGAATTGTTAGTTGAAGCTGGAAGACTTGCAGATGACACGAAGGTTGGTGGTATTGTGAACAGAGTAGAAGATTGTTGAAGGTTACAGGAAGCAGAGTTGGGCAGGGAAGTAGCAGATGGAGTTCAATCCGGAAAGTGTGAAGTGATGCACTTCGGAAGGTTGACGTTGAAGCTGGGGCATGTGGTTAATAGCATGATTCTTAACAGTGAGGAGGAACAGAGAAACCTTGAGCTCCAGATCCATTGATCCCTCAAGGTTTCCATACAGGTTGATCAGATGGTTAAGCTGTGCTGGCCTTCATTACTCGGTGGACTGAGTTCAAGAGCAATGAGGTAATGTTGCAGCTCTACAAAACTTGGTTGAGACCAGACTTGGAACATTGTGTTCAGATCTGGTCATCTCATGACAGGAAGGATGTGGAATTTGTGGAGAAGGGGCAGAGGAGATTCACCAGGATGTCACCTGAATTGAAGAACGTGATGTGTGAGGAAGCATTGACCAAGCTAGGACAGCCAGTGCCTGTTTCCTGGGGTGACAGTAGCAAACACCAGAGGACATCTGTTTAAGGTGAGGGGTGGAAAGTTTCAGGGAGATGTCAGATGCAAGTTTTTTTTTTACACATAGAGAGGTGGGTGCTTTGAATGCATTGCTGGGGGTGGTGGTGGAGGTTGGTACAATAGGGACATTTAAAAGACTCTGACAGGTACATGGATGTAAGAAAAATGGGCTATGGGTGTGAGGGAGGGAAGGTTTAGAGGGAAAGAACATAGAACATTCCAACACAGCACAGACCCTTCAGCCTTCAATGTTGTGCTAGCCTATGTAAACCTACTCCACAATCTAACCCAATGGTTCTCAACCTTTTTCTTTCCACTCACATCCCACTTTAAGTAACCCTCTGCCATCGGTGCTCTGTGATTAGTAAGGGGCTGCTTAAGGTGGGATGTGAGTGGAAAGAAAAAGGTTGAAAACCCCTGTTTTAATCGTCCTTAATTGACTCGTTATGTGCATGGTTTCAGAACTCCAAAGGAAATGGGCCAATGACAATTTTTCTCAAGCAAAATCTTTCAGAACCAATTGAGTCTAGAACAGTGATTTTAAACCTTCCCTTCCCACTCACATCCCACCTTAAGCAATCCCTTACTCATCACAGAGCACCGATGGCAGAGGGATTACTTAAAGTGGGATGTGAGTGGAAAGAAAAAGGTTGAGAACCACTGGGTTAGATTGTGGAGTAGGTTTACATAGGCTAGCACAACATTGAAGGCCGAAGGGCCTGTGCTGTGTTGGAATGTTCTATATTCTTTCCCTCTCCACCACCACCTTCTTCTGTCTGGCAGACCTGGACTTCTCCCTCAATAACATCAACTGCTCACACTCCCTCCAGATCAAAGCTGTGGGTATTCGTTTGGGACCAGAGCTGAAACATTGAATGGGCTTTGCTCTTTACGGATGGTGCCTATCTGCTGAGTTCCTCCAGCCCCCTGTGTGCCCAAGGAGATGTACATTGGAATGAGAGAAGAGGGGGGAGCTGCAATGCTGATAAATGTAACTCAACATCAAAACCAGGAGCAGGAGCCGGCCATCCGGCCCATCGAGCCTGCTCCATCTTTCAATAAGATCACAGCTGATCTGGCCGTGTGCTCAGCACCACTTACCTGCCTGTTCCCATAACCCTTAATTCCCCTCATATCAACAATCTATCAAACTGTGTCTAGGTCCAATTAATGGAATACCCTCTACTGCTTCCTTGCACAGAAACTTTTACATTCACTCGTCACAAGGAAGAGTTCCTCCTTATCTTTCTTAAAAGTAATGTCCCCTAGTTCTAGTGTCACCAGCTAGTGGAAAGAACCTCCCTGCTCTAACTCATCTATTCCTTTTGTCCCCTCATCCTAAACTCTGATTGTAGTCCCAGACAACTCACTTCTCTCCTCCCAGGCTGACCCCCTCAACTCTGGAATCAACCTGATGAACTTCCTCTGCACTGCCTGCTGCCTCAAATCTTGAGGCTTCTGCTAATGTGAGGTTCACAGAGGAGGCTTTGGAAATGTCTCCCATGGGGTGGGGTTTGTTTCCTACAGCTAGCAACAGGCCTCAGTACCTCGTGAAGTTCTCACTCTCCAGGGCTCCTGCCCTGCTCCCCAAGAACAGATTTAAGTTTTTGTTTGTTTGTCACATCATATCTGGTACGGGGGTAGGGGGGAAAGTTCTTCTGTGAGCAATCTTGCTGGTTATCTCTAACATTCATACAGCTGTGCAAAGATCACAATTTACATGGAACAGTTATAAAAAGGAAGATCCACTAGCACCGAGCAAGGGCAGCGTGAGACCACTGTTTGTGGGGGTTCATTCAGGAGCCTGATGGTGCATGATTCCACTCTCAAACCTCTCCAATGGGAGAGGGGTGTCTGGGGTATATTGTGTTCCTCAGTATGATGGCTGCCTTTCCTGGCCAGCAGATGATGTAGATGGAGTCCATAGAGGGGAGGGACATTTGCAGGATGTTCTGAGCTGCATTCACCCAACTTTGAGCAGAGCAACTCCCGTTCCTCAAGGTGATGCACCCGGCAAGTCTGCCCTCGAGGGGACACGTAGAGGTTCTTGAGGGATGGGGGGGGGGGGGGGAGAACCTGTTGAACCTCTGAGGAATTGGATGCGTTGGAGTGTAGTTTTTCTTCACTGCTCTGATTGTGACCCAATTGCTACCTGTCTTCTCCGAGGTAACTCTTGATTGATGTTGTCACCAACCTCTATCCAGCAGTAACTTTTCTTTGGCGGGAGGTATCTTGTGGCTAAGAGCCCATTGGCACCACTCATCTCGTGGTTAGAGTAGCTGGATTCAAAGTGCAGGATCCTAACCTGAAATGTAATCATTCCAATTGATGGATGCTCCAGAAATTGTTATCCTGGTCCATTTTTGATGAAGTTGATAGCTGTGAATTTCATAAAGATATGGCCAACTATTTTTATAGTGTTTATTTAATATTGTCTTTAACTGTGATTGATTGTAAGAGAAATAAAATGAACCAATGGGAACTGCGTTCTGATGTCCGCATCCTTTCTGTGGCTTTACTTTCTTCTAACCTTGGCTGCATTTCAGCTCACAGAGATCAAGAAAATGGCAAAATGTATCTTTAGACAATCAGGTTTTTGGCAGCAGGTCTTGCAGTGTTTTATCGGCCTGCCTGAGGCCACTTGAGATGGTGGTGCACTGCCGTTAAACCTGCTGCAGGGACACGAGTCATTGTAACCCCACCCAAGCCTGGACAGCACCAGCCATGCTCTGGAGCAACACCAGTTGCAAACGCTGGAATCCTGCCCAGACAAAGTGCTGGGGGACTCAGCAGGATCCTCGGTAGGATTCTAAGGTGTGGTGGAGCCCAGGCCCACAGATCCCTCAAGACTGCCACATAAGTTGTGGCAGTCCACATTAGGGAAGTTAAGAAGCCTTGTGTGCTAGCCTGCATCTTGACGGGGAATTGACTTCAATCCCTATAAATCTCTGCTGAGTATTCATTTCAGTTCTGGTCACCTCGTTACAGAAAAGATGTGGAAGGTATGGAGAGGGTGCAGAGGAGATTCACCAGGATGTTGCCTGGATTGGAGAACGTGAACAGAGCTGGGACTTTTCTCTTTGGAGTGCTGAAGGATGAGATAAGACAATGAGGGACTTAGACAGGGTGGGCAGCCAGTGCCTTTTCCTGGAGCTAAAATAGCAAATAGCAAATATCAGAGAACATCTGTGTAAGGCAGTGGTTCTCAACCTTGATTTTTCCACTCACATACCTCTTCACTAAACCTCTACTAGCCATAGAGCACCAATGGTCTAGGTCCTCTGTGGTTTGTAAGGGATTACTTAGGTGATATGCGAGTAGGGAAAAAAGGTTGAGAACCCCTGGTTTAAGGTGAGTGGAGGAAAGTTCAGGAGAGATGCCAGAGGTGAGCTTCATGGAGTAGTGGGTGTCTGGAACACGTTGCCGGCGGTGGGAGTGGAGGCTGATCCAATAGGGACATCCAAAAGACTCTTCCACAGGCACCTGGAGGTAAGAAAAATAGAAGGTTGTGGGTGTAAGGGAGGAGAGGGTTAGATTGTTGTGGAGTGAGTTTACATGGGTCAGCACAACATCATGGGCTGAAGGGCCTGGACTGTGCAGGAACACTCTATGCAAAGCAGACTGTATCCATGGATAGAAATGGCCAGTCCAGATTTCGGGATGGAACCCTTTATCAAGATGGTTAGAATAAGTGAAATTACATCTAAAGAGGGAAAAAATCTGGGGGAGGGGGCCAGAGGTGATGGACAGAAGGTGTGAGAGCTGGAGACAGGTGGACATGGCACTAAGCTAGGGGAAGTCGAACCACGGCTCGTGAGCCTCATGTAGCTCTTTGACATGAATGTGCGGCTTGTGGCTGCATGCCATGGGTGTGGCCTGTGATTGTGTGATTGTGGCACATGTGGCTGTGATGTGGGGAGTGGAATTAGAGTGATGCAGGTTGCCCTTCCATCAGAGCTCCCGAAGGCCCGGCAGCCCACCCATGCGAGCTCTCGAGGCCCCAACCATGGACTCTCCTAGGCCCCGCCCACCTGTCTGAGCTCCCGATGCTTCGAACAACTCGGGTACTTACCGCAGTCAAAAGTAGTATGCATGTAATAGTCGACCCCCTAAATTTTCCCCTAAAAATCAATAGCATTGCACACGGTTGGTGTAGCGGTTAGCGCAATGCTGTTACAGCACCGGTGATCAGGACTGGAGTTCGAAACCCACACTGTCTGTAAGGAGTTTGTACGTTCTCCCCGTGTCTGAGTGGGTTTTCCCCGGGGTCTCCAGTTTCTTCCTACCCTTCAAAAATGTACTGGGGGTTGTAGGTTAATGGAATGTAATTGGGCAGCATGGGGTTGTGGGCTGGAAAGGCCTGTTACCGTGCTGTATGTACCTGTATTTCATAATATTTATATAAAATTATTGTAACAAAATATGCACAGAGTAAAAGCGTGTATGTAACATTGGTTTCATGTTTTGCAGCTCTCAAACACCTGACGTATATCGTATGTGGCTCTTACGTTAAGCAAGTTTGCCTACTCCTGTCCAAACATGTTTTAAATGGATGTGGAGATGGGTAGCATGCAGGGAGCAGATGGGCTGAGTGTCCTTCATTTGTTACCTTGCTGTGTTCCAAACACTGCTGTAATGCAGAGAAAGAATGTCGGCTTGAATGATCTGCTCTGGAATTAGAGTGAAAGCCGGAACTTTCCAGCCCAGAGCTTACGCAGTAGGTTGGTGTGAGTGGCTGCATCTCTTACTACACAATGTAACTGGAACTTGTTTCCTAAGATGCATTTATGTCACTGGAGCTGTCAATGGAAGCGCTAACGATATTTTTGGGGACGTTTCCTTGGTGAAAATAGACTGCCACAATATTTATTTGTGTGAAGCCCTGATGAATTCAAAAGCCAGAGGCAAGGTTGGGAACAGTTCCAGTGTGCGCAGTGAGGAGAATGTGGATCCACTCCCACAGGAGCCAAAGGATGGGGGAGGCGGTTGGAAGGGGCTCCAGTTGGTGGTTTGAACCACACTCCAATTAGGGGAAAAGATATCAAAAATGCTGCAAATCTGGCCGTTTTTGAGTTGCTGTTTGAAGGATCCTCCTGTGGGCGAATTGGTGGGCTGTCTCTGACTTCACAACCATGGGGGGCCACTTCCTTTTACCTTGTGAAGCAGCACGATGTCCTCTGAACACAGGAACCCAGGTCGGCAGAGGGAATATGCTGCAGATCTGTTCAAGAAGCTGGCTGAATCAGCAGGGGAGAGCTGCATTCCTGCCCAGGCTCAAGGCTTCATTCGTGAGGGAGAGCTGCATTCCTGGATTTTTGAGATATCCCACCTGGGTCATGAGGAGAGGGATTTTCCTGACCCTACCCTGTGAGGCCAAACTCGCAAAATAACTTCACAACCTTGTTTGCTCAATGTAACTTGGGGTCTATGAGCCAGCAGAGAGAAGATGGAGATCTGTTCCTTGGTGTTTGGATAGGAACCTGGCTGTCAAGGTCACAATTTATTGCCCATATTAAGTTGTGGCATCATGGAGCTCTGATGGAACTGGCCAATGGGCTTCAAGGGAAGTCACTCCAAAAAGGGGAGTTGGACCCTGCATAGAGGAAGGTGGTTGTGATGGTTGCAGATCAGTCATCCCAGTTCCGTGGCTGCTTTGGGGCAGTCCTGGGTTCAACCATCTTCAGATGGTTCATTGCTGACCTTCATTGGTAAGGTCAGAAGGGGAACGAAGCTGGTGGTTGAAAAATTCCTTTTGCAATTTCTCAGTAAATGCCCATGATGTAGCAGGTTTGGGATAAGTGCAGTTCGCATTCACACCATTGATGTCCTTGATCCAAACCAGCCTCGATGGGAGAGGGGGACACCCTTCCCACTGGGATTACCCCTGCCATGCTCATCCTCTGCTCACCTTGGAGCGAGGGTCTCAAGGGGGCCAGTCAAGTAAATCAGTGGCTTGAAGAGCAACTCGTGCATCCAGCAGCTCACCTGCTGCCCCAAAGCCTTTGAGCAGCTCACAAAGGGCAAGTCAGCAATGTGATAAATACTCACTATATGTGCTGGGAAATGCTGAGCCAGGGGAGAAGGAACTTCACCTGCTTCATCACCTTCTGTCATTCGTTATAAAAGTAAAAATGCAGAAATGATGGAGGAACTTTGCAGGTCTTGTAGCGTCCAAAAGACCATCGAGTCCGCCCCACCATTCCATCATGAGCTGACCCATTGTCCCACTCAGCCCATCTCCCCTGCCTTCTCCTAATCAGCTTTGATACCCTGACTATTCAGGTACCTATCAATCTCTGTGAACGAGCCGGCTTCCACAGCTGCCGGTGGTAGCAAAGTCCAGAGGTTCGCTGCCCTCTGGCTGAAGAAATTCCTCCGCATCACTGTTTTAAATGGGTGCCCTTCAATCTGAAGTTATTCCCTCTTGTCCTGGACTCTCCCACCATGAGAAACAACTTTGCCACGTCTACTCTGTCCAGGCCTTTCCACACCTGAAATGTTTCTGTGAGGTTCCCCCCATCATTCTTCTGAACATCAAGTTGTCCAGTCCCAGAGCAGTTAAGTTTCCCCATCTGCTAATCCTGTCATTCCTGGAATCGTTCTTGTGAATCTTCTCTGAACCCTCTCTAATGCCAGCACATCCTTTCTTAAATAAGGGAGACCAAAACTGTCCCCCGTCCTACAACTGAGGACTCACCAGTGCCTTATAAAGCCTCAATATCACATCCCTGCTCTTGTATCCTATCCCTCTAGATATGAATGTCAGCATTGCCTTAGCCTTCTTCACCACCAACTCAACCTGGAGGTTAAAGGTCGGTTATTTTACCCCCTATGGATGCTGCGAGACTTGCTGATTTCCTCCAACATTTCTGTTTTTTAAAAAGCATTTGCAGACTTTCATGTCAGCCATGAGCTCAGAATTGGCGCAGACACTGATGTTCACCCAAAGTTCCCCACCATTGCTCCAGTTCTTCCTCAGAAGCTCAATGAAACTGGTGCATCCCTCAATAACTTCTGCAGGGTCACCATCAGCAGGCCATTCACCTCTCCAAACATTCCATCCTTCGCAGAGAAGCAAACTATCTATGACATCTCAATACTGGGCATCCATCTCCCCCCCCCCCCACCGCTCTCTCCCCCAGCTCTCTCCCCCAGCTCTCTCCCCCAGCTCTCTCCCCCAGCTCTCTCCCCCAGCTCTCTCCCCCCGCTCTCTCCCCCCGCTCTCTCCCCCCGCTCTCTCCCCCCGCTCTCTCCCCCCGCTCTCTCCCCCCGCTCTCTCCCCCCGCTCTCTCCCCCCGCTCTCTCCCCCCGCTCTCTCCCCCCGCTCTCTCCCCCCGCTCTCTCCCCCCGCTCTCTCCCCCCGCTCTCTCCCCCCGCTCTCTCCCCCCGCTCTCTCCCCCCGCTCTCTCCCCCCGCTCTCTCCCCCCGCTCTCTCCCCCCGCTCTCTCCCCCCGCTCTCTCCCCCCGCTCTCTCCCCCCGCTCTCTCCCCCCGCTCTCTCCCCCCGCTCTCTCCCCCCGCTCTCTCCCCCCGCTCTCTCCCCCCGCTCTCTCCCCCCGCTCTCTCCCCCCGCTCTCTCCCCCCGCTCTCTCCCCCCGCTCTCTCCCCCCGCTCTCTCCCCCCGCTCTCTCCCCCCGCTCTCTCCCCCCGCTCTCTCCCCCCGCTCTCTCCCCCCGCTCTCTCCCCCCGCTCTCTCCCCCCGCTCTCTCCCCCCGCTCTCTCCCCCCGCTCTCTCCCCCCGCTCTCTCCCCCCGCTCTCTCCCCCCGCTCTCTCCCCCCGCTCTCTCCCCCCGCTCTCTCCCCCCGCTCTCTCCCCCCGCTCTCTCCCCCCGCTCTCTCCCCCCGCTCTCTCCCCCCGCTCTCTCCCCCGCTCTCTCCCCCGCTCTCTCCCCCGCTCTCTCCCCCCTCTCCCCCCCTCTCTCCCCCCTCTCTCCCCCCTCTCTCCCCCCCTCTCTCCCCCCCTCTCTCCCCCCCTCTCTCCCCCCTCTCTCCCCCCCTCTCTCCCCCCCTCTCTCCCCCCCCTCTCTCCCCCCCCTCTCTCCCCCCCCTCTCTCCCCCCCTCTCTCCCCCCCCTCTCTCCCCCCCCCTCTCTCCCCCTCTCTCTCCCCCCCTCTCTCCCCCCCTCTCTCCCCCCCTCTCTCCCCCCCTCTCTCCCCCCCTCTCTCTCCCCCCTCTCTCTCCCCCCCTCTCTCCCCCCCTCTCTCCCCCCCCCTCTCTCCCCCCTCTCTCTCCCCCCCTCTCTCCCCCCCTCTCTCCCCCCCTCTCTCTCCCCCCCCTCTCTCCCTTCCCCCTCTCCCCCCTTCTCTCTCTTCTGCTCCTTTACTTAAAGAGCAATGATTCATGAAGCAGACTTGCATCCACCTCTCTCCCAAGGACAGGCCATGGTCAGTCGCCCATGATGTGTCAGATCTGACATCTAAAACTCATATTTCAACAATCGCGAGTTTTATGTCAAGGCTGGCAAAACAGTGAATGCATAAAATTGCAAAGACAAGTACGATATTAATCTCTTCCATCTCTCAGTGTTTGCAAATTCTGTATCCTTTTGTTCCAAAGTCTCAAAAGGACAAACTTTGAAGTGTCGAGCAGAATAGAGCTGTTCAATTAGATTATTCAGAGCAAATGTCTAACCATTGTGGTTAAGATTTGGGGCTGAGTCAGAATTCCTGAGTTGGCAGAGCCTTGGCAGAGCCTGTGATAGACTCTTCTCTGTGTATCAGGAGGAGGAGGATTAGATAACAGTTCGACTACTTATGAGCTTCTCTGGGCAGCTTAGGCCCTCTTGCAAACCAATGCACATCAGAGAAAAAAAGACACAAACTGGCAACTCTGGAATCATGAGCCAATGCTGAGAAGCTGGAAGGACTCAGCAGGTCAGGCAGTGTTCGTGGGAAGGGATAGACAGACAGCATTACCGGTTGGGGGCTTTCACCTCCAAACAGAATCCTTATGAGAAGTTCTGGTCTCCTAACCCCAGAAGGGATAAACTGGCTTCAGAGGTGGTTCACTAGTTGATTCAGAGATAGGGGGGTCACCAAATGAGAGGAAGGTGATAAACAAAATCGAGAGAGTGCAGAGAAGGTTCACGAGAATGTTGACAGGATGTCAGAGAAAAGTTGAGCAGCCTTGGACTTTTTTCTCTGGAGCGTAGAAGATTGAGGGGGGGATTTGATGGAGGTGTTCAAGATTTTAAAAGGGACAGAGAGAGTCAACGTGGATAGGCTTTTTTAATTAAGAGTGGGGGATATTCAAACCAGAGGCCATGGTTTGAGATTGCAGGGGGAAAATTATGAGGGGAAATTTCTTCACACAAAGGGTGGTTGGGATGTGGAATAAGCTTCCAGCAGAGGTGGTTGAAGCAAGGAGGTTATTTACATTTAAGGAAAGACTGGATAATTATATGGAGGGGAGGGGATTGGAGGGGTATGGACCAGGTGCTGGTCAGTGGGACGAGGAGTGTGGGGATTTGTTCCGGCATGGACTTTTAGGACCAAACTGGCCTGTTCTGTGCTGTATATGGTGATATGGAGTAGGTTCATGACGGGGATGAGGAGGAACTGCTTCTCTCAGGGAGCAATGAATCTCTGGAATTCTCTGCCCAATGAAGCAGTGGAGGCTGCCTCACTGAATGCATTTAAGACAGAGTTCCATAGATTTTGCATAGTTGGAGAATTAAGGGTGAAGGGGAATGGGTGGGAAAGTGAAACTAAGACCCTGACTCCAATGATCTCATCAGAGCAGGCTCAACAGCCCGGGCGGAAAACTCTTGCTATTTATTATGTACTTATAAAACAATGACCATCTCTCTCTCCATAGACACTGCCTGACCTGCTGTGTCTCCCCACTTCTTGTTGTTGGTTCAAGTAGTTATAACCCCTGGCTCTGATCTACATTCAGAATGAGTTCAAATCCACCCTTAAACTTATTTTCAAAGTTTGGCTCAGGACTTTATTTGCCGATGGAAATTCTGAATTTATTGTCAAGAACAAGTCACAAAATTCATTGGTTTGCGGCAGCGTCACAGGGCAAACATTCATGTAAACCACCTTACAACAATAAATAAAAAAACAGTGTCAGGCAGTGTCTTTGGTTCATTGATCATTCAGGAATCTGATGGCGGTGAGGAAGAAGCTGTCTTTGTCCCACTGAGTGCTCGTCTTCAGGCTCCTGTACCTTATCCCCAATGGGAGCAGAGTGAAGAGGGCTTGGTCTGGATTGTGAGGGTTCCTTGAGGACAGAGGCTGCTTTTTTAAGACATTGCCTTTTGTAGATCAGATCATTAGTGAAGCAACAGGAGCAGAAGGAGGCCATTCAGCCCGTCTAGCCTGTGCTGGTTTTCAGCAGAATCATGGCTGATATTCTGCCTCCACACCATTTTCTTGCCCTATCCTTCAATATCTCCATTATCTATTGATCCTGACTTTGAGCTGCATAGACTCACAACATCTGAATGAAGCAAAATCCCCCTCCTTTTGGTCCGAATCATGATTTTCCAGCAACCTGCGCGTGCATCAAGAAATGCAAGCTGAGAAAAGATTTTGTGTTTCCAATGCCCTCCCCCCCACCCCCACCTCCATTCCCCCGCCCAGAGCAGCAATGGCCAATACCAGAGGACATCTGTATGAGTCATTGGTGAGGCCAAATTTGGGGTATTGTGTGCAATTTTGGTCACCTAAAGTTCCCTGGAGCATAGAAGAATGAGGGGAGATTTGTAGAGGTATATACAATTGTGAGGGGGAATAGACAGGCTTTTTCCACTGAGGGTGGGTTAGATACAAACCAGAGGATATGGGTTAAGGGAGAAAGGGGAAAAGTTTAGGGGGAACTTCTTCACACAGAGAGTGGTGGGGGTGTGGAATGAGCTGAAGTGGTGAATGAGGACTCAGTTTTAATAATTAAGAAGAATTTGAACAGGTCTGTGGATGGGAGGGGAATGGAGAGATATGGACTGTGTACAGGCAGAAAAAGAGTTTGGCACAGACTAGTCAGGCCGAAGGGGTCTGTTTTGGTGCTGTAATGTTCTATGATTCTAAGGCGAGTAGGGGAAAGATTTTTTAAACAGGGAGTGGTGGGGGATGTGTGGTAATTTTCTCTGTTCATAGAGTTATACAGAGGGACGTTCAAGGAAATGGAGGAGCTTCAAGGTGATAGATATTGGAGGAGGTTGGAGAGTTATTGAGGGTGGACAGACGACACCTTTTGCCCAGAGCGACGGTAATAAGAAGACAACTGTTGAAGGTAAGAGGAGGAAAGTTTTTTTTTTACACAGAGCTGGATGTCTGGAATGCATTGTCAGGGTGGTGGTGGAGGCTGGTACAATGGGGTGGCACGGTTGGTGTAGCGGTTAGCGCAACGCTGTTATAGCGCCAGGGATCGGGGCTAGGATTTGATTCCTGCGCTGTCTGTAAGGAGTTTGTACCTTCTCCCCATGTCTGTGTAGGTTTTCCTCGGGGGCTCCAGTTTCCTCCCACCGTTTGAAATGCTCTGGAGATGTAAGTTAATTGTGCGTAATTGGGCAGCACGGACTCGTGGGCCAAAATGGCCTGTTACCGTGCTGTACGTCTAAATTTAAACTTTAAATTTAAAATAGGGACATTCAAAAGACTCTTGGAAAGGGGCAAGAAAAATAGAGGGCTATTGCTGTGAGGGGTAGGTTTATATGGATCGACACCACATCATGGGCCGAAGGGCCTGAACTGTGCTGTTTTATGATTTATGTAAATTCTGTGAGAGCAACTTTATTCAACATTTTGGGTAGTGATAAGTGAATTCTTCAATGGTAGATTTCTGTAACCGAGGGAATGCCTGTATCTGTTGATGAGGTAATCTCTCAATCTTCTATCCTCCAAGGTCTCCTCGATATCTCCTCATGTGATAGACCCACCGTTGCTTGATCCAGGCCGGTGAATCTTGCACACCGTCTTTAAGTACACAGATCACACCTTCGGCATTTGAATTGAATTGCTTATTGCCGCATGAACCGAGAAACAGTGTAAAGCTTTGTATTGCATGCCATCCAGGCTAGTCAACCCATTGCAACAGGGAGTGCAGGAATATCACAAGAATGAAGTATTACAGTGAGTCAGAAAGCAGGGGGTAGCTACTGCTGAGACAAAGAGATGTAAACAGTGCAGGGCCATCATCTTATAAGATACCTTTATTGTTATGTAATAGTACAGAACATGTAGTATCACACTAAATTGTCTTCTGCCTGCCATAAGGCAGACAAGGAGTCACCATTAGTGTCGCCTGGTGCCCCTTACAATTCGAGAGAAAGAGAAGCAAAAGAGAGTCCCTTCAGAGTCTCTGAGTGACCGTGGATTCACCTCCCGCAGCCTCTGCAGCCGCACAGGCCCCATCAGAAACCTGAGCTCCAGATTTTATCACTGAGAGGTCTGTTCAAGAGACTGATTACAGCAGGAAAGAAACTGTCGGAATCTGGAGGTTTGTGTTTTAAAGCTTATGCATCTTCTTCTTGAAAGGAGTGGGAAAAGAGAATGTGACCAAGGTGGGATGGGTCTAATTATGTCACTAGCTTTCCCAAGACATTGGGAGATGTAGACAGAGTCAGTGCGGAGGAGGTTGGTAGTGCGATGGCCTGAGCTGTGTTCACAATGGCCGCCTTTGCTCCTGCATTCCACATCTCCAGTGGTAAAGGTTTGTGCACTGTTCATAGATGGGTAGAAAGAGAGAGAGAGTAAATGCAAATGGGGTTTTCCCACTGAGGGTGGGTGAGACTGGTGAAGGGTGAAAGGGGAAAGGTTTAGGGGGAACTTCTTCGCACAGAAAGTGGTGGGAGTGTGGAACAAGCTGCCAGCTGAAGTGGACTCAATTTTAACATTTAAGAGGAATTCGGGCAGGTACATGGATGGGAGGGGTGCGGAGGAATATGGACTGGGTGCAGATCAGTGGGACTAGGCCAAAGAAATGATTAATCACAAACTGGAAAGGCTGATGGGCCTGTTTTATTTATTTATTTTTCTCCCTCTTGTGTGCTAATTAAATATTGATGATTAATGCATTCCAGAAGGCATACAGGGGTTGTAAGTGAATTGCACGGCACGGGCCCATGGGCTGAAGGGCCTGTTATCGTGCTGTATGACTACATTTAAATTTTAAAATTTCCACACCTGTACAGTAACAGCAAGCAAGTCTCAGTCACTAGTACACTGTACTTGTGTGTCATCTCATCTTGAGTCAGCACTTGGAAACTCTTCAGTAAACTTGTCTGAGAAGCCAGAAATTGATGTGAAACTGCATCCAGTTCAAACCAACTTTGGGGAAAAACACCAAGTCCATCACAGGAAAGTAGAAGCAGAACCATAAAACACTTCAGTAGAGAAACAGACCCTTCAGCCCATCTAGTCTGTGCCAAACTGTTATTCTGTCTAGTCCCACTGACCTGCACCCAGTCCACACCCCTCTCATCCATGTACCTGTCCAAACATCTCTTAAATGTTAAAATCGAGCCCGCATTCACCAACCCAGCTGGCAGCTCATTCCATGCTCCCACCACTCTCTGTGTGAAGAGGTTCCCCTCTCACGTTCCCCCTAAACATTCCTCTTTCACCCTTAACCCATGACCTCTACCTCTTGTTCTGCCTACCCTTAGTGGAAAAAAATCTCCATCTGTGTACCCTGTTTGAATGTATGTGGACTTTTTGTGGTGGGCCTTCTGGATGAGGTTCAACTGTTAGGCTCCATGTCTAAAAAAAGTCAAAAATCTCTCAGAGCTTCCTAAGGACAGGCAAGTCGACACCTACATAGTTGCTAAAAGGGGAGGCAGACGCTCAGAAGTGACGGTGTCAGCCAGTGAGTCAGGTGTGAGGGGCTGACCGAAATTCCATGTGGCCTTCCAGACCAACTGTCTGCCCGACAACCTCTCACCAACTCCCAACTTGGCAAAGGGAGCTTCAAAACTTGGCAAAAGGAGCCTCATGTCAGAAAGTGTGAGGTCATGCATCTTGGCAAGAGGAATCAAACGATGGTCTGTTATCTCAATGGAGAGAACCTGTAAAGTTATGAAGGGGATCACAAGATGTTGGAGAATCAGCCCATCGAGTCCGCTCCACCATTCTATTGTGAGCTGATCCATTCTCTCACTCAGCCCCACTCCCCGGCCTTCTCTCCTATAACCCTTGATGCCCTGACTAGTCAAATACCGCCTTAAATACACCCAACGACCTCTCTTCCACAGCCTCCTGTGGTAACAAGTTCCACAGACTCACCATCCTCTGACTAAAGACGTTTTTCTGCATCTCTGTTCTGAGTGGATACCCTTCAATCCTGAAGTTATGCCTCTTGTCCAGACACACCCACCATAGGAAACAACTTTGCCACATCTGCTCTGTTCAGTCAGGAAAGTTGTTTCCACTGGCAGGTGAGACTACAACAGGTGAGGGTACAGAGCCTCAAGGTTCAGGGGAGTAGATTGAGTATGGAGTGAATCTGTGGAATTCTATGCCCAAGGAAGCAGTGGAGGATGCCACGCTAAATGTATTTTAGACACAGATAAATATTTGAATAAAGGGATTAATGTTGATGGGGAAAAGGCGGGTAGGTGGAGCTGAGTCTACCACCAGATCAGCTGTGATCTTATTAGAACATTGAAAACTGCTGGACAGAACAAGCCCTTTGGCACATGATGATGTGCTGACCCAATTATACTCACCAAAAAGAAAACTAATCCCTCTCTTGCTCATAACCCTCTATTTTTCTTTCATCCATAAGGAGTTTCTATTGTTCTAGCTGCCACCTCCACCCCTGGCAAGGCATTCGAGGCCCCCACAACTCTGTTTTCAAAAAAAACTTGCCCCTGATGTCTCCCCTAAGCTTCCCTCCCTTCACTTTGTGCAGATCCTCTAGAGTTTGCTGTTCTTGCCCTGGGAGAAAGGTGCTAGCTGTCCACCTTATTCATGTCTCTCATAATCTTGTGGACTTCTATTAAGTCTCCTCTCGTGCTTCTTCATTCCGAAGAGACAACCCCCTACTCTACTAACTCCATCTAATAAGACACATTCTCCAATCGAGGCAACATCCCAGCAAATCTCTTCTCCTCCTAGTATTGGACTTTGGAATATTGCATGCTTGTAACATTGAAATGTAGGAACCTGTCGCTTCATCGAGCGCCTTTGCTCTGTGCGCTGAAATAACAGGGAAATCCCAGTGGCCAACCATTTCCGTTCCACACACCAACATGTCTGTGCGATGCACTGTTGTGACAGTGAGCAGACACAAGCTTCAAAGACTGAAACAACAGGCTTTATACAGCTTAACATCTCTGCTGTGGCTAGCTGTGCCTTGCTCCCGAGTGACTGACTTCGAGAGGGGCTGGATGTGGCTTATATCCCAGGTGGCTAATTGGCAGCCGACCGGGTGGGGTTTGGTTCATTCAGGTCGGTTGATTGACAGCCAGCCAGGTGTTGTCTGTCCTCTGGTGATCTTCCTGCAGGTACAGTGATTGCCCGTGCAGTAGGCTAGTGGTGTATCACCACAGTCTGTCCATGGCCTCAAGCACAGTCAAAATGAGGGCCACCCTCAAATTGGAGGAAGAACACCTAGGCACTCTCCCACCAGATGGGATTAACATCAACCTCCAATATCTGTTAACCGTCTTCCCCCATCTCTCTCCCTCCCACTTTCTCTGTCCCTCGGTCTCCTTTCCATCTACTTCCCTCATATCAGAGGGCTACCCCCTCCCCACTTTCACCTCCCCTTTCTTCTATCCCACCCACATCCACCTATGACCTCCTGCCTATTGCCTTGCTCCTTCCTCCCCCCACCATTTGATCCAGGTGCCCGCCTGATTTTTGCTCACATCTTGATGAAGGGCTCAGGCCCGAACAATTCGCTTCCAGTGACTTCCTGTAGATGCTGTGTGACCTGCTGAGTTTCTCCAACGTGTTTGTGAATTTCTGTCATTCTGAAATGTTGCATCCACAAAATGTCATTTCAAAGGTAAAATTCTTTTCAGAATTTTCTAACGGTCTTAACTTGATTTAATCATCTCTCTGCCTGCCTCCTATTTTATCTTGTCATTTTGCATTATTTGAAAGTCTTTATTAAATTCCTAGCCCATAGAATGTCTATT
>NW_027212286.1:0-22237 GCF_036971445.1 Narcine bancroftii | reverse complement strand
TGATTCCCCGCCTCTGATTCCCCATCTCTGATTCCGCACATCTGATTCCCTGCCTCTGATTCCCCACCTCTGATTCCCCATACCTGATTCCCCGCCTCTGTTTCCCCGCCTCTGATTCCCCGCCTCTGTTTCCACATATCTGATTCGCCGCCTCTGATTCCCCAACTCTGATTCCCCTCCTCTAAATCGCCAGCTATGATTCCCCGCCTCTGATTCCCTGCGTCTGATTCCATGCCTCTGATTCCCAGCCTCTGATTCCCCTTATCTGATTCACCACCTCTGAATCCCCACCTCTGATTCCCCATCTCTGATTCCGCACATCCGATTCCCTGCCTCTGATTCCCCGCCTCTGATTCCCCGCCTCTGATTCGCAACCTCTAATTCCCCACCTCTGATTCCCCATATCTGATTCCCCGCCTCTGTTTCCCTGCCTCTGATTCCCGGCCTCTGTTTCCCCATATCTGATTCCCCTCCTCTGATTCCCCAACTCTGATTCCCCGCCTCTGATTCCCCAGCTTTTATTCCCCGTCTTTTATTCCCGGCCTCTGATTCCCTGCCACTGATTCCCCGCCCCTGATTCCCCACCTCTGATTCCCCATATCTGATTCCCCGCCTCTGTTTCCCCACCTCTGATTCCCGGCCTCTTATTCCCAGCATTTGATTCCCGGCCACTGATTCCCTGCCTCTGATTCCCCGCCTCTGATTCCCCATCTCTGATTCCCCGCCTCTGATTCCCCGTGTCTGATTCCCTGCCTCTGATTCCCCGCCTCTGATTCCCCGCGTCTGATTCCCTGCCACTGATTCCATGCCCCTGATTCCCCACCTCTGATTCCCGATATCTGATTCCCCGCCTCTGTTTCCCCAACTCTGATTCCCTTCCTCTAATTCGCCAGCTATGATTCCCCGCCTCTGATTCCCTGCCACTGATTCCCTGCCCCTGATTCCCCACCTCTGATTCCCCATATATGATTCCCCGCCTCTGATTCCCCAACTCTGATTCCCCTCCTCTAATTCGCCAGCTATGATTCCCCGCCTCTTATTCCCTGCGTCTGATTCCCTGCCTCTGATTCCCAGCCTCTGATTCCCCTTCTCTGATTCACCACCTCTGAATCCCCACCTCTGATTCCCCATCTCTGATTCCGCACATCCGATTCCCTGCCTCTGATTCCCCGCCTCTGATTCCCCGCCTCTGATTCCCCGCCTCTGATTCCCCGCGTCTGATTCCCTGCCACTGATTCCCTGCCACTGATTCCCCACCTCTGATTCCCCATCTCTGATTCCCCGCCTCTGTTTCCCCACCTCTGATTCCCCGCCTCTGTTTCCCCATATCTGATTCCCCGCCTCTGATTCCCCAACTCTGATTCCCCTCCTCTAATTCGCCAGCTATGATTCCCCGCCTCTGATTCCCTGCATCTGATTCCCTGCCTCTGATTCCCCGCCTCTGATTCCCCTTCTCTGATTCACCACCTCTGAATCCCCACCTCTGATTCCCCATCTCTGATTCCGCACATCCGATTCCCTGCCTCTGATTCCCCGCCTCTGATTCCCCGCCTCTGATTCCCTGCCTCTGATTCGCAACCTCTAATTCCCCACCTCTGATTCCCCATATCTGATTCCCCGCCTCTGTTTCCCTGCCTCTGATTCCCGGCCTCTGTTTCCCCATATCTGATTCCCCTCCTCCGATTCCCCAACTCTGATTCCCCGCCTCTGATTCCCCAGCTCTGATTCCCCGCCTTTTATTCCCGGCCTCTGATTCCCTGCCACTGATTCCCCGCCCCTGATTCCCCACCTCTGATTCCCCATATCTGATTCCCCGCCTCTGTTTCCCCAGCTCTGATTCCCCACCTCTGATTCCCCAGCTCTTTCCTTGCCACTGATTCCCCGCCCCTGATTCCCCACCTCTGATTCCCCATATCTGATTCCCCGCCTCTGTTTCCCCAGCTCTGATTCCCTGCCAATGATTCCCTGCCCTGATTCCCCATCTCTGTTTCACCGCCTTTGATTCGCCACCTCTGATTCCCCATATCTGATTCCCCGCCTCTGTTTCCCCGCCTCTGATTCCCTGCCTCTGATTCCCAACCTCTGATTCCACACCTCTGATTCCCCATATCTGATTCCCCGACTCTATTTCCCCATATCTGATTCCCCGCCTCTGATTCCCCAACTCTGATTCCCCGCCTCTGATTCCACAGCTCTGATTCCCCTCCTCTGATTCCCGGCGTCCGATTCCCTGCCTCTGATTCCCCGCCTCTGATTCCCCATCTCTGATTCCCCGCCTCTGATTCCCCGTGTCTGATTCCCTTACTCTGATTCCCCGCCTCTGATTCCCCCCCTCTGATTCCCTGCCACTGATTCCCTGCCCCTGATTCCCCACTTCTGATTCCCCATATCTGATTCCCCGCCTGTTTCCCCGCCTCTGATTCCCCGCCTCTGATTCCCCATATCTGATTCCCTGCCTCTGATTCCCCAACTCTGATTCCCCGCCTCTGATTCCCCATATCTTATTCCCCGCCTCTGTTTCCCCCCCTCTGATTCCTAGCCTCTGATTCCCCATATCTGATTCCCCGCCTTTGATTCCCCATATCTGATTCCCCGCCTCATTTTCCCCATATCTGCTTCGCCGCCTCTGATTCCCCAACTCTGATTCCCCTCCTCTGATTCCCCAGCTCTGATTTCCCGCCTCTGATTTCCGGCATCCGATTCCCTGCCTCTGATTCCCCGCCTCTGATTCCCAATCTCTGATTCCCCGCCTCTGATTCCCCGTGTCTGATTCCCTGCATCTGATTCCCCGCCTCTGATTCCCCGCGTCTGATTCCCTGCCACTGATTCCCTGCCCCTGATTCCCCACCTCTGATTCCCCATATCAGATTTCCCGCCTCTGTTTCCCCGCCTCTGATTCCCCGCCTCTGTTTCCCCATATCTGATTCCCCGCCTCTGATTCCCCAACTCTGATTCCCCTCCTCTAATTCGCCAGCTATGATTCCCCGCCTTTGATTCCCTGCGTCTGATTCCCTGCCTCTGATTCCCCGCCTCTGATTCCCCTTCTCTGATTCACCACCTCTGAATCCCCACCTCTGATTCCCCATCTCTGATTCCGCACATCCGATTCCCTGCCTCTGATTCCCCGCCTCTGATTCCCCGCCTCTGATTCCCTGCCTCTGATTCTTAACCTCTAATTCCCCACCTCTGATTCCCCAACTCTGATTCCCCGCCTCTGATTCTCCAGCTCTGATTCCCCGCCTTTTATTCCCGGCCTCTGATTCCCTGCCACTGATTCCCCGCCCCTGATTTCCCACCTCTGATTCCCCATATCTGATTCCCCGCCTCTGTTTCCCCAGCTCTGAATCCCCACCTCTGATTCCCCAGCTCTGATTCCCTGCCACTGATTCCCCGCCCCTGATTCCCCACCTCTGATTCCCCATATCTGATTCCCCGCCTCTGTTTCCCCAGCTCTGATTCCCTGCCTCTGATTCCCTGCCCTGATTCCCCATCTCTGTTTCACCGCCTTTGATTCGCCACCTCTGATTCACCATATCTGATTCCCCGCCTCTGTTTCCCCGCCTCTGATTCCCTGCCTCTGATTCCCAACCTCTGATTCCACACCTCTGATTTTCCATATCTGATTCCCCACCTCTATTTCCCCATATCTGATTCCCCGCCTCTGATTCCCCGCCTCTGATTCCCGGCGTCCGATTCCCTGCCTCTGATTCCCCGCCTCTGATTCCCCATCTCTGATTCCCCGCCTCTGATTCCCCATATCTGATTCCCTGCCTCTGATTCCCCGCCTCTGATTCCCCGCCTCTGATTCCCTGCCACTGATTCCCTGCCCCTGATTCCCCACCTCTGATTCCCCATATCTGATTCCCCGCCTCTGTTTCCCCGCCTCTGATTCCCCGCCTCTGATTCCCCATATCTGATTCCCTGCCTCTGATTCCCCAACTCTGATTCCCCGCCTCTGATTCCCCAGCTCTGAATCCACGCCTATGATTCCCCGCATCTGATTCCCTGCCTCTGATTCCCCGCCTTGATTCCCCATCTCTGATTCACAACCTCTGATTCCCCACCTCTTATTCCCCATATCTGATTCCCCGCCTCTGTTTCCCCATATCTGATTCCCCGGCTCTGATTGCCCACCTCTATTCCCCGCCTCTGATTCGCCAGCTCTGATTCGCCTCCTCTGATTCCCCGCATCTGATTCCCTGCCTCTGATTCCGCGCCTCTGATTCCCCATCTCTGATTCACCGCCTTTGATTCGCCACCTCTGATTCCCCATATCTGATTCACCACCTCTGTTTCCCCGCCTCTGATTCCCCGCCTCTGATTCTCCATATCTCATTCCCCGCCTCTGATTCCCCGCGTCTGATTCCCAGCCTCTGAATCCCCGTGTCTGATTTCCTGCCTTTGATTCCCCGCCTCTTATTCCCCATCTCTGATTCACCGCCTCTGATTCCCCACCTCTGATTCCCCGCGTCTGATTCCCTGCCTCTGATTCCCCGCCTCTGATTCCCCAGCTCTGATTCCCCGCCTCTGATTCCCCATCTCTGATTCCCCGCCTCTGATTCCCCGTGTCTGATTCCCTGCCTCTGATTCCCCGCCTCTGATTCCCCGCCTCTGATTCCCTGCCACTGATTCCCTGCCCCTGATTCCCCACCTCTGATTCCCCATATCTGGTTCCCCGCCTCTGTTTCCCGCCTCTGATACCCCTCCTCTGATTCCCCATATCTGATTCCCTGCCTCTGATTTCCCAACTCTGATTCCCCGCCTCTGATTCCCCAGCTCTGAATCCACGCCTCTGATTCCCCGCATCTGATTCCCTGCCTCTGATTCCCCGCCTTGATTCCCTATCTCTGATTCACAACCTCTGATTCCCCACCTCTTATTCCCCATATCTGATTCCCCGCCTCTGTTTCCCCATATCTGATTCCCCGGCTCTGATTGCCCACCTCTATTCCCCGCCTCTGATTCGCCAGCTCTGATTCGCCTCCTCTGATTCCCCGCATCTGATTCCCTGCCTCTGATTCCGCGCCTCTGATTCCCCATCTCTGATTCACCGCCTTTGATTCGCCACCTCTGATTCCCCATATGTGATTCACCACCTCTGTTTCCCCGCCTCTGATTCCCCGCCTCTGATTCTCCATATCTCATTCCCCGCCTCTGAATCCCCATCTCTGATTCCCGGACACTGATTCCCCACCTCTGATTCCCGGCCTCTTATTCCCAGCATCTGTTTCCCGGTCTCTGATTCCCGGCCTCTGATTCCCCGCTTCTGATTCTGATTCCCTGCCTCTGATTCCCCATCTCTGATTCCGCACATCTGATTCCCTGCCTCTGATTCCCCACCTCTGATTCCCCATATCTGATTCCCCGCCACTGTTTCCCCGCCTCTGATTCCCCGCCTCTGTTTCCCCATATCTAATTCCCCACCTCTGATGCCCCAACTCTGATTCCCCGCCTCTGATTCCCCAGCTCTGATTCCCCACCTCTGATTCTCCGCATCCGATTCCCCATGTCTGATTCCCCGCCTCTGTTTCCCCGCCTCTGATTCCCCGCTTCTGTTTTCCCATATCTGATTCCCCGCCTCTGATTCCCCAGCTCTGATTCCCTGCCTCTGATTCCCCGCGTTCTATTCCCTGCCTCTGATTCCCCGCCTGTGATTCCCCATCTCTGATTCACCACCTCTGATTCCCCACCTCTGATTCCCCATATCTAATTCCCCGCCTCTGTTTGCCCGCCCCTGATTCCCCACCTCTGATTCCCCATATCTGATTCCCCGCCTCTGTTTCCCCAGCTCTGATTCCCTGCCTCTGATTCCCTGCCCTGATTCCCCATCTCTGTTTCACCGCCTTTGATTCGCCACCTCTGATTCCCCATATCTGATTCCCCACCTCTGTTTCCCCGCCTCTTATTCCCTGCCTCTGATTCCCAACCTCTGATTCCACACCTCTGATTCCCCATATCTGATTCCCCGACTCTATTTCCCCATATCTGATTCCCCGCCTCTGATTCCCCAACTCTGATTCCCCGCCTCTGATTCCACAGCTCTGATTCCCCGCCTCTGATTCCCGGCGTCCGATTCCCTGCCTCTGATTCCCCGCCTCTGATTCCCCATCTCTGATTCCCCGCCTCTGATTCCCCGTGTCTGATTCCCTTACTCTGATTCCCCGCCTCTGATTCCCCCCCTCTGATTCCCTGCCACTGATTCCCTGCCCCTGATTCCCCACTTCTGATTCCCCATATCTGATTCCCCGCCTGTTTCCCCGCCTCTGATTCCCCGCCTCTGATTCCCCATATCTGATTCCCTGCCTCTGATTCCCCAACTCTGATTCCCCGCCTCTGATTCCCCATATCTTATTCCCCGCCTCTGTTTCCCCCCCTCTGATTCCTAGCCTCTGATTCCCCATATCTGATTCCCCGCCTTTGATTCCCCATATCTGATTCCCCGCCTCATTTTCCCCATATCTGCTTCGCCGCCTCTGATTCCCCAACTCTGATTCCCCTCCTCTGATTCCCCAGCTCTGATTTCCCGCCTCTGATTTCCGGCATCCGATTCCCTGCCTCTGATTCCCCGCCTCTGATTCCCCATCTCTGATTCCCCGCCTCTGATTCCCCGTGTCTGATTCCCTGCATCTGATTCCCCGCCTCTGATTCCCCGCGTCTGATTCCCTGCCACTGATTCCCTGCCCCTGATTCCCCACCTCTGATTCCCCATATCTGATTTCCCGCCTCTGTTTCCCCGCCTCTGATTCCCCAACTCTGATTCCCCTCCTCTAATTCGCCAGCTATGATTCCCCGCCTTTGATTCCCTGCGTCTGATTCCCTGCCTCTGATTCCCCGCCTCTGATTCCCCTTCTCTGATTCACCACCTCTGAATCCCCACCTCTGATTCCCCATCTCTGATTCCGCACATCCGATTCCCTGCCTCTGATTCCCCGCCTCTGATTCCCCGCCTCTGATTCCCTGCCTCTGATTCTTAACCTCTAATTCCCCACCTCTGATTCCCCAACTCTGATTCCCCGCCTCTGATTCTCCAGCTCTGATTCCCCGCCTTTTATTCCCGGCCTCTGATTCCCTGCCACTGATTCCCCGCCTCTCTTTCCCCCCCTCTGATTCCTAGCCTCTGATTCCCCATATCTGATTCCCCGCCTTTGATTCCCCATATCTGATTCCCCGCCTCATTTTCCCCATATCTGCTTCGCCGCCTCTGATTCCCCAACTCTGATTCCCCTCCTCTGATTACCCAGCTCTGATTTCCCGCCTCTGATTTCCGGCATCCAATTCCCTGCCTCTGATTCCCCGCCTCTGATTCCCCATCTCTGATTCCCCGCCTCTGATTCCCCGTGTCTGATTCCCTGCATCTGATTCCCCGCCTCTGATTCCCCGCGTCTGATTCCCCGCGTCTGATTCCCTGCCACTGATTCCCTGCCCCTGATTCCCCACCTCTGATTCCCCATATCTGATTTCCCGCCTCTGTTTCCCCGCCTCTGATTCCCCACCTCTGTTTCCCCATATCTGATTCCCCGCCTCTGATTCCCCAACTCTGATTCCCCTCCTCTAATTCGCCAGCTATGATTCCCCGCCTTTGATTCCCTGCGTCTGATTCCCTGCCTCTGATTCCCCGCCTCTGATTCCCCTTCTCTGATTCACCACCTCTGAATCCCCACCTCTGATTCCCCATCTCTGATTCCGCACATCCGATTCCCTGCCTCTGATTCCCCGCCTCTGATTCCCCGCCTCTGATTCCCTGCCTCTGATTCTTAACCTCTAATTCCCCACCTCTGATTCCCCAACTCTGATTCCCCGCCTCTGATTCTCCAGCTCTGATTCCCCGCCTTTTATTCCCGGCCTCTGATTCCCTGCCACTGATTCCCCGCCCCTGATTCCCCACCTCTGATTTCCCAACTCTGATTCCCCGCCTCTGATTCCCCAGCTCTGATTCCCTGCCTCTGATTCCCCGCATCTGATTCCCTGCCTCTGATTCCCCGCCTCTGATTCCCTGCCTCTGATTCCCAACCTCTGATTCCCCACATCTGAATCCCCATATCTGATTCCCCGCCTCTGTTTCCCCGCCTCTGATTCCCCGCCTCTGTTTCCCCATATCTGATTCCCCGCCTCTGATTCCCCAACTCTGATTCCCCTCCTCTGATTCGCCAGCTATGATTCCCCGCCTCTGATTCCCTGCATCTGATTCCCTGCATCTGATTCCCCGCCTCTGATTCCCCTTCTCTGATTCTCCACCTCTGATTCCCCACCTCTGATTCCCCATCTCTGATTCCGCTCATCCGATTCCCTGCCTATGATTCCCCGCCTCTGATTCTCCGCCTCTGATTCCCTGCCTCTGATTCGCAACCTCTAATTCCCCACCTCTGATTCCCCATATCTGATTCCCCGCCTCTGTTTCCCTGCCTCTGATTCCCGGCCTCTGTTTCCCCATATCTGATTCCCCTCCTCTGATTCCCCAACTCTGATTCCCCGCCTCTGATACCCCGCCTCTGATTCCCCATCTCTAATTCATCACATCTGATTCCCCACCTCTGCTTCCCCATCTCTGATTCTCTACCTCTGATTCGCCACCTCTGATTGCCCATATCTGATTCACCGCCTCTGTTTCCCCGCATCTGATTCCCCGCCTCTGATTCCCCATATTTGATTCCCCGCCTCTAATTCCCCATCTCTGATTCCCGGACTCATTCCCCAACTCTGATTCCCCGCCTCTGATTCCCCATATTTGATTCCCCTCCTCTGATTTCCCAACTCTGATTTCCCCGCCTCTGAATCCCCAGCTCTGATTTCCCGCCTCTGATTCCCCACCTGTGATACAACATATCTGATTCCCGGCCTCTGTTTCCCCGCCTCTGATTCCCCACCTCTGATTCACCATATCTGATTCCCCGCCTCTGATTCCCCACCACTGATTCCCCTCCTCTGATTCGCCAGTTATGATTGCCCGCCTCTGATTCCCCGTTTCTGATTCCCTGCCTCTGATTCCCCGCCTCTGATTCCCCATGTCTGACTCACCACCTCTGATTCCCCACCTCTGATACCCCATCTCTGATTCCGCACATCCAATTCCCTGCCTCTGATTCCCCGCCTCTGATTCCCCGCCTCTGATTCCCTGCCTCTGATTCGCAACCTCTTATTCCCCACCTCTGATTCCCCATATCTGATTCCCCACCTCTGTTTCCCCGCCTCTGATTGGCACCTCTGATACCCCGCCTCTGATTCCCCATCTCTAATTCATCACATCTGATTCCCCACCTCTGCTTCCCCATCTCCGATTCTCTACCTCTGATTCGCCACCTCTGATTCCCAATATCTGATTCACCGCCTCTGTTTCCCTGCCTCTGATTCCCCACCTCTGATTCCCCATATCTGATTCCCCGCCTCTGATTCCCCATCTCTGATTCCCGGTCTCTGATTCCCCACCTCTGTTTCCCGGCCTCTGATTCCCAATCCCTGATTCACCGCCTCTGACTCCCAGTGTCTGATTCCCTGCCTCTGATTCCCCGCCTCTGAATCCCCTCCTCTGATTCCCTGCCACTGATTCCCCGCTCCTGATTCCCCACCTCTGATACCCCATATCTGATTCCCCGCCTCTGTTTCCCCGCCTCTGATTCCCCACCTCTGATTCCCCATATCTGATTCCCTGCCTCTGATTCCCCAACTCTGATTCCCCGCCTCTGATTCCCCAGCTCTGATTCCCCGCCTCTGATTCCCCACCTCTGATCCAACATATCTGATTCCCCGCCTCTGTTTCCCCGCCTCTGATTCCCCACCTCTGATTCCCCATATCTGATTCCCCGCCTATGATTCCCCACCTCTGATTCCCCGCCTCTGATTCGCCAGCTATGATTCCCCTCCTCTGGTTCCCCACATCTGATTCCCCGCCTCTGATTCCCCGTGTCTGACCCTGCCTCTCATTCCACGCCTTTGATTCCCCATTTCTGATTCACCACCTCTGATTCCCCACCTCTGATTCCCCATCTCTGATTCTGCACATCCGATTCCCTGCCTCTGATTCCCCGCCTCTGATTCCCCGCCTCTGATTCCCTGCCTCTGATTCGCAACCTGTTATTCCCCACCTCTGAATCCCCATATCTGATTCCCCGCCTCTGTTTCCCTGCCTCTGATTCCCCGCCTCTGTTTCCCCATATCTGATTCCCCGCCTCTGTTTCACCGCCTCTGATTGGCACCTCTGATACCCCGCCTCTGATTCCCCATCTCTAATTCATCACATCTGATTCCCCACCTCTGCTTCCCCATCTCTGATTCTCTACCTCTGATTCCGAATATCTGATTCACCGCCTCTGTTTCCCCGCTTCTGATTCCCCGCCTCTGATTCCCCATATCTGATTCCCCGCCTCTGATTCCCCATCTCTGATTCCCGGTCTCTGATTCCCCACCTCTGTTTCCCGGCCTCTCATTCCCCATCCCTGATTCACCGCCTCTGATTCCCAGTGTCTGATTCCATGCCTCTGATTCCCCGCCTCTGAATCCCCTCCTCTGATTCCCTGCCACTGATTCCCCACCTCTGATACCCCATATCTGATTCCCCGCCTCTGTTTCCCCGCCTCTGATTCCCCACCTCTGATTTCCCATATCTGATTCCACGCCTCTGATTCCCCGCCTCTGATTGGCCGCCTCTGATACCCCGCCTCTGATTCCCCATCTCTAATTCATCACATCTGATTCCCCACCTCTGCTTCCCCATCTCTGATTCTCAACCTCTGATTCGCCACCGCTGATTACCCATATCTGATTCACCGCCTCTGTTTCCCCGCCTCTGATTCCCCACCTCTGATTCCCCATATTTGATTCCCCGCCTCTGATTCCCCATCTCTGATTCCCGGACTCTGATTCCCCAACTCTGATTCCCCGCCTCTGATTCCCCAGCTCTGATTTCCCGCCTCTGATTCCCCACCTCTGCTTCCCCATCTCTGATTCTCTACCTCTGATTCGCCACCTCTGATTGCCCATATCTTATTCCCCGCCTCTGTTTCCCCCCCTCTGATTCCTAGCCTCTGATTCCCCATATCTGATTCCCCACCTTTGATTCCCCATATCTGATTCCCCGCCTCATTTTCCCCATATCTGCTTCGCCGCCTCTGTTTCCCCAACTCTGATTCCCCTCCTCTGATTCCCCAGCTCTGATTTCCCGCCTCTGATTTCCGGCATCCGATTCCCTGCCTCTGATTCCCCGCCTCTGATTCCCAATCTCTGATTCCCCGCCACTGATTCCCTGCCCCTGATTCCCCACCTCTGATTCCCCATATCAGATTTCCCGCCTCTGTTTCCCCGCCTCTGATTCCCCGCCTCTGTTTCCCCATATCTGATTCCCCGCCTCTGATTCCCCAACTCTGATTCCCCTCCTCTAATTCGCCAGCTATGATTCCCCGCCTTTGATTCCCTGCGTCTGATTCCCTGCCTCTGATTCCCCGCCTCTGATTCCCCTTCTCTGATTCACCACCTCTGAATCCCCACCTCTGATTCCCCATCTCTGATTCCGCACATCCGATTCCCTGCCTCTGATTCCCCGCCTCTGATTCCCCGCCTCTGATTCCCTGCCTCTGATTCTTAACCTCTAATTCCCCACCTCTGATTCCCCAACTCTGATTCCCCGCCTCTGATTCTCCAGCTCTGATTCCCCGCCTTTTATTCCCGGCCTCTGATTCCCTGCCACTGATTCCCCGCCCCTGATTCCCCACCTCTGATTCCCCATATCTGATTCCCCGCCTCTGTTTCCCCAGCTCTGAATCCCCACCTCTGATTCCCCAGCTCTGATTCCCTGCCACTGATTCCCCGCCCCTGATTCCCCACCTCTGATTCCCCATATCTGATTCCCCGCCTCTGTTTCCCCAGCTCTGATTCCCTGCCTCTGATTCCCTGCCCTGATTCCCCATCTCTGTTTCACCGCCTTTGATTCGCCACCTCTGATTCACCATATCTGATTCCCCGCCTCTGTTTCCCCGCCTCTGATTCCCTGCCTCTGATTCCCAACCTCTGATTCCACACCTCTGATTTTCCATATCTGATTCCCCACATCTATTTCCCCATATCTGATTCCCCGCCTCTGATTCCCCGCCTCTGATTCCCGGCGTCCGATTCCCTGCCTCTGATTCCCCGCCTCTGATTCCCCATCTCTGATTCCCCGCCTCTGATTCCCCATATCTGATTCCCTGCCTCTGATTCCCCGCCTCTGATTCCCCGCCTCTGATTCCCTGCCACTGATTCCCTGCCCCTGATTCCCCACCTCTGATTCCCCATATCTGATTCCCCGCCTCTGTTTCCCCGCCTCTGATTCCCCGCCTCTGATTCCCCATATCTGATTCCCTGCCTCTGATTCCCCAACTCTGATTCCCCGCCTCTGATTCCCCAGCTCTGAATCCACGCCTCTGATTCCCCGCATCTGATTCCCTGCCTCTGATTCCCCGCCTTGATTCCCCATCTCTGATTCACAACCTCTGATTCCCCACCTCTTATTCCCCATATCTGATTCCCCGCCTCTGTTTCCCCATATCTGATTCCCCGGCTCTGATTGCCCACCTCTATTCCCCGCCTCTGATTCGCCAGCTCTGATTCGCCTCCTCTGATTCCCCGCATCTGATTCCCCATCTCTGATTCACCGCCTTTGATTCGCCACCTCTGATTCCCCATATCTGATTCACCACCTCTGTTTCCCCGCCTCTGATTCCCCGCCTCTGATTCTCCATATCTCATTCCCCGCCTCTGATTCCCCGCGTCTGATTCCCAGCCTCTGAATCCCCGTGTCTGATTTCCTGCCTCTGATTCCCCGCCTCTTATTCCCCATCTCTGATTAACCGCCTCTGATTCCCCATCTCTGATTCCCCGCCTCTGATTCCCCGTGTCTGATTCCCTGCCTCTGATTCCCCGCCTCTGATTCCCCGCCTCTGATTCCCTGCCACTGATTCCCTGCCCCTGATTCCCCACCTCTAATTCCCCATATCTGGTTCCCCGCCTCTGTTTCCCGCCTCTGATACCCCTCCTCTGATTCCCCATATCTGATTCCCTGCCTCTGATTCCCCAACTCTGATTCCCCGCCTCTGATTCCCCAGCTCTGAATCCACGCCTCTGATTCCCCGCATCTGATTCCCTGCCTCTGATTCCCCGCCTTGATTCCCTATCTCTGATTCACAACCTCTGATTCCCCACCTCTTATTCCCCATATCTGATTCCCCGCCTCTGTTTCCCCATATCTGATTCCCCGGCTCTGATTGCCCACCTCTATTCCCCGCCTCTGATTCGCCAGCTCTGATTCGCCTCCTCTGATTCCCCGCATCTGATTCCCTGCCTCTGATTCCGCGCCTCTGATTCCCCATATCTGATTCACCGCCTTTGATTCGCCACCTCTGATTCCCCATATGTGATTCACCACCTCTGTTTCCCCGCCTCTAATTCCCCGCCTCTGATTCTCCATATCTCATTCCCCGCCTCTGAATCCCCATCTCTGATTCCCGGACACTGATTCCCCACCTCTGATTCCCGGCCTCTTATTCCCAGCATCTGATTCCCGGTCTCTGATTCCCGGCCTCTGATTCCCCGCTTCTGATTCTGATTCCCTGCCTCTGATTCCCCATCTCTGATTCCGCACATCTGATTCCCTGCCTCTGATTCCCCACCTCTGATTCCCCATATCTGATTCCCCGCCTCTGTTTCCCCGCCTCTGATTCCCCGCCTCTGTTTCCCCATATCTAATTCCCCACCTCTGATGCCCCAACTCTGATTCCCCGCCTCTGATTCCCCAGCTCTGATTCCCCACCTCTGATTCTCCGCATCCGATTCCCCATGTCTGATTCCCCGCCTCTGTTTCCCCGCCTCTGATTCCCCGCTTCTGTTTTCCCATATCTGATTCCCCGCCTCTGATTCCCCAGCTCTGATTCCCTGCCTCTGATTCCCCGCGTTCTATTCCCTGCCTCTGATTCCCCGCCTGTGATTCCCCATCTCTGATTCACCACCTCTGATTCCCCACCTCTGATTCCCCATATCTAATTCCCCGCCTCTGTTTGCCCGCCTCTGATTCCCCGCCTCTGTTTCCCCATATCTGATTCCCTGCCACTGATTCCCCGCCTCTCTTTCCCCCCCTCTGATTCCTAGCCTCTGATTCCCCATATCTGATTCCCCGCCTTTGATTCCCCATATCTGATTCCCCGCCTCATTTTCCCCATATCTGCTTCGCCGCCTCTGATTCCCCAACTCTGATTCCCCTCCTCTGATTACCCAGCTCTGATTTCCCGCCTCTGATTTCCGGCATCCAATTCCCTGCCTCTGATTCCCCGCCTCTGATTCCCCATCTCTGATTCCCCGCCTCTGATTCCCCGTGTCTGATTCCCTGCATCTGATTCCCCGCCTCTGATTCCCCGCGTCTGATTCCCTGCCACTGATTCCCTGCCCCTGATTCCCCACCTCTGATTCCCCATATCTGATTTCCCGCCTCTGTTTCCCCGCCTCTGATTCCCCACCTCTGTTTCCCCATATCTGATTCCCCGCCTCTGATTCCCCAACTCTGATTCCCCTCCTCTAATTCGCCAGCTATGATTCCCCGCCTTTGATTCCCTGCGTCTGATTCCCTGCCTCTGATTCCCCGCCTCTGATACCCCTTCTCTGATTCACCACCTCTGAATCCCCACCTCTGATTCCCCATCTCTGATTCCGCACATCCGATTCCCTGCCTCTGATTCCCCGCCTCTGATTCCCCGCCTCTGATTCCCTGCCTCTGATTCTTAACCTCTAATTCCCCACCTCTGATTCCCCAACTCTGATTCCCCGCCTCTGATTCTCCAGCTCTGATTCCCCGCCTTTTATTCCCGGCCTCTGATTCCCTGCCACTGATTCCCCGCCCCTGATTCCCCACCTCTGATTTCCCAACTCTGATTCCCCGCCTCTGATTCCCCAGCTCTGATTCCCTGCCTCTGATTCCCCGCCTCTGATTCCCTGCCTCTGATTCCCAACCTCTGATTCCCCACCTCTGAATCCCCATATCTGATTCCCCGCCTCTGTTTCCCCGCCTCTGATTCCCCGCCTCTGTTTCCCCATATCTGATTCCCCGCCTCTGATTCCCCAACTCTGATTCCCCTCCTCTGATTCGCCAGCTATGATTCCCCGCCTCTGATTCCCTGCATCTGATTCCCTGCATCTGATTCCCCGCCTCTGATTCCCCTTCTCTGATTCTCCACCTCTGATTCCCCACCTCTGATTCCCCATCTCTGATTCCGCTCATCCGATTCCCTGCCTATGATTCCCCGCCTCTGATTCTCCGCCTCTGATTCCCTGCCTCTGATTCGCAACCTCTAATTCCCCACCTCTGATTCCCCATATCTGATTCCCCGCCTCTGTTTCCCTGCCTCTGATTCCCGGCCTCTGTTTCCCCATATCTGATTCCCCTCCTCTGATTCCCCAACTCTGATTCCCCGCCTCTGATACCCCGCCTCTGATTCCCCATCTCTAATTCATCACATCTGATTCCCCACCTCTGCTTCCCCATCTCTGATTCTCTACCTCTGATTCGCCACCTCTGATTGCCCATATCTGATTCACCGCCTCTGTTTCCCCATATCTGATTCCCCGGCTCTGATTGCCCACCTCTATTCCCCGCCTCTGATTCGCCAGCTCTGATTCGCCTCCTCTGATTCCCCGCATCTGATTCCCTGCCTCTGATTCCGCGCCTCTGATTCCCCATATCTGATTCACCGCCTTTGATTCGCCACCTCTGATTCCCCATATGTGATTCACCACCTCTGTTTCCCCGCCTCTGATTCCCCGCCTCTGATTCTCCATATCTCATTCCCCGCCTCTGAATCCCCATCTCTGATTCCCGGACACTGATTCCCCACCTCTGATTCCCGGCCTCTTATTCCCAGCATCTGATTCCCGGTCTCTGATTCCCGGCCTCTGATTCCCCGCTTCTGATTCTGATTCCCTGCCTCTGATTCCCCATCTCTGATTCCGCACATCTGATTCCCTGCCTCTGATTCCCCACCTCTGATTCCCCATATCTGATTCCCCGCCTCTGTTTCCCCGCCTCTGATTCCCCGCCTCTGTTTCCCCATATCTAATTCCCCACCTCTGATGCCCCAACTCTGATTCCCCGCCTCTGATTCCCCAGCTCTGATTCCCCACCTCTGATTCTCCGCATCCGATTCACCATGTCTGATTCCCCGCCTCTGTTTCCCCGCCTCTGATTCCCCGCTTCTGTTTTCCCATATCTGATTCCCCGCCTCTGATTCCCCAGCTCTGATTCCCTGCCTCTGATTCCCCGCGTTCTATTCCCTGCCTCTGATTCCCCGCCTGTGATTCCCCATCTCTGATTCACCACCTCTGATTCCCCACCTCTGATTCCCCATATCTAATTCCCCGCCTCTGTTTGCCCGCCTCTGATTCCCCGCCTCTGTTTCCCCATATCTGATTCCCTGCCACTGATTCCCCGCCTCTCTTTCCCCCCCTCTGATTCCAAGCCTCTGATTCCCCATATCTGATTCCCCGCCTTTGATTCCCCATATCTGATTCCCCGCCTCATTTTCCCCATATCTGCTTCGCCGCCTCTGATTCCCCAACTCTGATTCCCCTCCTCTGATTACCCAGCTCTGATTTCCCGCCTCTGATTTCCGGCATCCAATTCCCTGCCTCTGATTCCCCGCCTCTGATTCCCCATCTCTGATTCCCCGCCTCTGATTCCCCGTGTCTGATTCCCTGCATCTGATTCCCCGCCTCTGATTCCCCGCGTCTGATTCCCTGCCACTGATTCCCTGCCCCTGATTCCCCACCTCTGATTCCCCATATCTGATTTCCCGCCTCTGTTTCCCCGCCTCTGATTCCCCACCTCTGTTTCCCCATATCTGATTCCCCGCCTCTGATTCCCCAACTCTGATTCCCCTCCTCTAATTCGCCAGCTATGATTCCCCGCCTTTGATTCCCTGCGTCTGATTCCCTGCCTCTGATTCCCCGCCTCTGATTCCCCTTCTCTGATTCACCACCTCTGAATCCCCACCTCTGATTCCCCATCTCTGATTCCGCACATCCGATTCCCTGCCTCTGATTCCCCGCCTCTGATTCCCCGCCTCTGATTCCCTGCCTCTGATTCTTAACCAATTCCCCACCTCTGATTCCCCAACTCTGATTCCCCGCCTCTGATTCTCCAGCTCTGATTCCCCGCCTTTTATTCCCGGCCTCTGATTCCCTGCCACTGATTCCCCGCCCCTGATTCCCCACCTCTGATTTCCCAACTCTGATTCCCCGCCTCTGATTCCCCAGCTCTGATTCCCTGCCTCTGATTCCCCGCATCTGATTCCCTGCCTCTGATTCCCCGCCTCTGATTCCCTGCCTCTGATTCCCAACCTCTGATTCCCCACCTCTGAATCCCCATATCTGATTCCCCGCCTCTGTTTCCCCGCCTCTGATTCCCCGCCTCTGTTTCCCCATATCTGATTCCCCGCCTCTGATTCCCCAACTCTGATTCCCCTCCTCTGATTCGCCAGCTATGATTCCCCGCCTCTGATTCCCTGCATCTGATTCCCTGCATCTGATTCCCCGCCTCTGATTCCCCTTCTCTGATTCTCCACCTCTGATTCCCCACCTCTGATTCCCCATCTCTGATTCCGCTCATCCGATTCCCTGCCTATGATTCCCCGCCTCTGATTCTCCGCCTCTGATTCCCTGCCTCTGATTCGCAACCTCTAATTCCCCACCTCTGATTCCCCATATCTGATTCCCCGCCTCTGTTTCCCTGCCTCTGATTCCCGGCCTCTGTTTCCCCATATCTGATTCCCCTCCTCTGATTCCCCAACTCTGATTCCCCGCCTCTGATACCCCGCCTCTGATTCCCCATCTCTAATTCATCACATCTGATTCCCCACCTCTGCTTCCCCATCTCTGATTCTCTACCTCTGATTCGCCACCTCTGATTGCCCATATCTGATTCACCGCCTCTGTTTCCCCGCATCTGATTCCCCGCCTCTGATTCCCCATATTTGATTCCCCGCCTCTAATTCCCCATCTCTGATTCCCGGACTCATTCCCCAACTCTGATTCCCCGCCTCTGATTCCCCATATTTGATTCCCCTCCTCTGATTTCCCATCTCTGATTCCCGGACTCTGATTCCCCAACTCTGATTTCCCCGCCTCTGAATCCCCAGCTCTGATTTCCCGCCTCTGATTCCCCACCTGTGATACAACATATCTGATTCCCGGCCTCTGTTTCCCCGCCTCTGATTCCCCACCTCTGATTCACCATATCTGATTCCCCGCCTCTGATTCCCCACCACTGATTCCCCTCCTCTGATTCGCCAGTTATGATTGCCCGCCTCTGATTCCCCGTTTCTGATTCCCTGCCTCTGATTCCCCGCCTCTGATTCCCCATGTCTGACTCACCACCTCTGATTCCCCACCTCTGATACCCCATCTCTGATTCCGCACATCCGATTCCCTGCCTCTGATTCCCCGCCTCTGATTCCCCGCCTCTGATTCCCTGCCTCTGATTCGCAACCTCTTATTCCCCACCTCATATTCCCCATATCTGATTCCCCGCCTCTGTTTCCCCGCCTCTGATTGGCACCTCTGATACCCCGCCTCTGATTCCCCATCTCTAATTCATCACATCTGATTCCCCACCTCTGCTTCCCCATCTCCGATTCTCTACCTCTGATTCGCCACCTCTGATTCCCAATATCTGATTCACCGCCTCTGTTTCCCTGCCTCTGATTCCCCATCTCTGATTCCGCACATCTGATTCCCTGCCTCTGATTCCCCACCTCTGATTCCCCATATCTGATTCCCCGCCTCTGTTTCCCCGCCTCTGATTCCCCGCCTCTGTTTCCCCATATCTAATTCCCCACCTCTGATGCCCCAACTCTGATTCCCCGCCTCTGATTCCCCAGCTCTGATTCCCCACCTCTGATTCTCCGCATCCGATTCACCATGTCTGATTCCCCGCCTCTGTTTCCCCGCCTCTGATTCCCCGCTTCTGTTTTCCCATATCTGATTCCCCGCCTCTGATTCCCCAGCTCTGATTCCCTGCCTCTGATTCCCCGCGTTCTATTCCCTGCCTCTGATTCCCCGCCTGTGATTCCCCATCTCTGATTCACCACCTCTGATTCCCCACCTCTGATTCCCCATATCTAATTCCCCGCCTCTGTTTGCCCGCCTCTGATTCCCCGCCTCTGTTTCCCCATATCTGATTCCCTGCCACTGATTCCCCGCCTCTCTTTCCCCCCCTCTGATTCCAAGCCTCTGATTCCCCATATCTGATTCCCCGCCTTTGATTCCCCATATCTGATTCCCCGCCTCATTTTCCCCATATCTGCTTCGCCGCCTCTGATTCCCCAACTCTGATTCCCCTCCTCTGATTACCCAGCTCTGATTTCCCGCCTCTGATTTCCGGCATCCAATTCCCTGCCTCTGATTCCCCGCCTCTGATTCCCCATCTCTGATTCCCCGCCTCTGATTCCCCGTGTCTGATTCCCTGCATCTGATTCCCCGCCTCTGATTCCCCGCGTCTGATTCCCTGCCACTGATTCCCTGCCCCTGATTCCCCACCTCTGATTCCCCATATCTGATTTCCCGCCTCTGTTTCCCCGCCTCTGATTCCCCACCTCTGTTTCCCCATATCTGATTCCCCGCCTCTGATTCCCCAACTCTGATTCCCCTCCTCTAATTCGCCAGCTATGATTCCCCGCCTTTGATTCCCTGCGTCTGATTCCCTGCCTCTGATTCCCCGCCTCTGATTCCCCTTCTCTGATTCACCACCTCTGAATCCCCACCTCTGATTCCCCATCTCTGATTCCGCACATCCGATTCCCTGCCTCTGATTCCCCGCCTCTGATTCCCCGCCTCTGATTCCCTGCCTCTGATTCTTAACCAATTCCCCACCTCTGATTCCCCAACTCTGATTCCCCGCCTCTGATTCTCCAGCTCTGATTCCCCGCCTTTTATTCCCGGCCTCTGATTCCCTGCCACTGATTCCCCGCCCCTGATTCCCCACCTCTGATTTCCCAACTCTGATTCCCCGCCTCTGATTCCCCAGCTCTGATTCCCTGCCTCTGATTCCCCGCATCTGATTCCCTGCCTCTGATTCCCCGCCTCTGATTCCCTGCCTCTGATTCCCAACCTCTGATTCCCCACCTCTGAATCCCCATATCTGATTCCCCGCCTCTGTTTCCCCGCCTCTGATTCCCCGCCTCTGTTTCCCCATATCTGATTCCCCGCCTCTGATTCCCCAACTCTGATTCCCCTCCTCTGATTCGCCAGCTATGATTCCCCGCCTCTGATTCCCTGCATCTGATTCCCTGCATCTGATTCCCCGCCTCTGATTCCCCTTCTCTGATTCTCCACCTCTGATTCCCCACCTCTGATTCCCCATCTCTGATTCCGCTCATCCGATTCCCTGCCTATGATTCCCCGCCTCTGATTCTCCGCCTCTGATTCCCTGCCTCTGATTCGCAACCTCTAATTCCCCACCTCTGATTCCCCATATCTGATTCCCCGCCTCTGTTTCCCTGCCTCTGATTCCCGGCCTCTGTTTCCCCATATCTGATTCCCCTCCTCTGATTCCCCAACTCTGATTCCCCGCCTCTGATACCCCGCCTCTGATTCCCCATCTCTAATTCATCACATCTGATTCCCCACCTCTGCTTCCCCATCTCTGATTCTCTACCTCTGATTCGCCACCTCTGATTGCCCATATCTGATTCACCGCCTCTGTTTCCCCGCATCTGATTCCCCGCCTCTGATTCCCCATATTTGATTCCCCGCCTCTAATTCCCCATCTCTGATTCCCGGACTCATTCCCCAACTCTGATTCCCCGCCTCTGATTCCCCATATTTGATTCCCCTCCTCTGATTTCCCATCTCTGATTCCCGGACTCTGATTCCCCAACTCTGATTTCCCCGCCTCTGAATCCCCAGCTCTGATTTCCCGCCTCTGATTCCCCACCTGTGATACAACATATCTGATTCCCGGCCTCTGTTTCCCCGCCTCTGATTCCCCACCTCTGATTCACCATATCTGATTCCCCGCCTCTGATTCCCCACCACTGATTCCCCTCCTCTGATTCGCCAGTTATGATTGCCCGCCTCTGATTCCCCGTTTCTGATTCCCTGCCTCTGATTCCCCGCCTCTGATTCCCCATGTCTGACTCACCACCTCTGATTCCCCACCTCTGATACCCCATCTCTGATTCCGCACATCCGATTCCCTGCCTCTGATTCCCCGCCTCTGATTCCCCGCCTCTGATTCCCTGCCTCTGATTCGCAACCTCTTATTCCCCACCTCATATTCCCCATATCTGATTCCCCGCCTCTGTTTCCCCGCCTCTGATTGGCACCTCTGATACCCCGCCTCTGATTCCCCATCTCTAATTCATCACATCTGATTCCCCACCTCTGCTTCCCCATCTCCGATTCTCTACCTCTGATTCGCCACCTCTGATTCCCAATATCTGATTCACCGCCTCTGTTTCCCTGCCTCTGATTCCCCACCTCTGATTCCCCATATCTGATTCCCCGCCTCTGATTCCCCATCTCTGATTCCCGGTCTCTGATTCCCCACCTCTGTTTCCCGGCCTCTGATTCCCAATCCCTGATTCACCGCCTCTGACTCCCAGTGTCTGATTCCCTGCCTCTGATTCCCCGCCTCTGAATCCCCTCCTCTGATTCCCTGCCACTGATTCCCCGCTCCTGATTCCCCACCTCTGATACCCCATATCTGATTCCCCGCCTCTGTTTCCCCGCCTCTGATTCCCCACCTCTGATTCCCCATATCTGATTCCCTGCCTCAGATTCCCCAACTCTGATTCCCCGCCTCTGATTCCCCAGCTCTGATTCCCCGCCTCTGATTCCCCACCTCTGATCCAACATATCTGATTCCCCGCCTCTGTTTCCCCGCCTCTGATTCCCCACCTCTGATTCCCCATATCTGATTCCCCGCCTATGATTCCCCACCTCTGATTCCCCGCCTCTGATTCGCCAGCTATGATTCCCCTCCTCTGGTTCCCCACATCTGATTCCCCGCCTCTGATTCCCCGTGTCTGACCCTGCCTCTCATTCCACGCCTTTGATTCCCCATCTCTGATTCACCACCTCTGATTCCCCACCTCTGATTCCCCATCTCTGATTCTGCACATCCGATTCCCTGCCTCTGATTCCCCGCCTCTGATTCCCCGCCTCTGATTCCCTGCCTCTGATTCGCAACCTGTTATTCCCCACCTCTGAATCCCCATATCTGATTCCCCGC